>NC_056726.1:1286333753-1286633753 GCF_019279795.1 Protopterus annectens | reverse complement strand
CAGGATGAGTATAATACATTAGGTTCGGTTTGAATTATGGAAGAACAGCATGGAGGAAGCTGATAGTGTTGGGAGTTCTGTTAGATTACATGTTACTGGAGGATGAGTACAATATATTAGGCTCGATTTGAATAATGGAAGAACAGCATGGAGGAAGCTGAGAGTATTGGGAGTTCTGTTAGATTACATGTTATATGAGGATGTTAAGAAGGAAAGCATGGTCCTGATATATTAGTTTTAGTTTGAATCATGGAAGAACAGCATGGAGGAAGCTGAATGTGTTGGGAGTTATAAAAGATTACATGTTACTGGAGGATGAGTATAATATATTAGGTTTGGTTTGAATCATGGAAGAACAGCATGGAGGAGGCTGATAGTGCTGGGAGTTCTGTTAGATTACATGTTACTGCAGGATGAGTAAAATACATTAGGTTCGGTTTGAATTATGGAAGAACAGCATGGAGGTAGCTGATAGTGTTGGGAGTTCTGTTAGATTACATGTTACTGGAGGATGAGTATAATATATTAGGTTTGGTTTGAATCACTGAAGAATGGCATGGAGGAAGCTGATAGTGTTGGGAGTTCTGTTAGATTACATGTTATTGGAGGATGAGTATAATATATTAGGTTCAATTTGAATAATGGAAGAACGGCATGGAGGAAGCTGGTAGTGCTGGGAGTTTTTTTAGATTACATGTTACTTGAGGATTAGTATAATATATTAGGTTCGGTTTGAATCATGGAAGAACAACATGAAGGAAGCTGATAGTGTTGGGAGTTCTGTTAGATTACATTTTATTGGAAGGTGATTATAATGTATTAGGTTCGGTCTGAATCATGGAAGAACAGCATAGAGGAAGCTGGTACTGTTTGGAGTTCTGTTAGATTACATATTACTGGAGGATGAGTACAATATATTAGGCTCGATTTGAATCATGGAAGAACAGCATGGAGGAAGCTGATAGTATTGGGAATTCTGTTAGATTACATGTTACTGGAGGATGTTAAGTAGGAAAGCATGGTCCTGATATATTAGGTTCAGTTTGAATCATGGATGAACAGCATGGAGGAAGCTGATGGTGTTGGGAGTTCTATTAGATTACGTTATTGGAGGATGAGTATAATATATTAGGTTCGGGTTGAATCATGAAAGAACAGCATGGAGGAAGCTGATAGTGTTGTGAGTTCTGTTAGATTACATGTTAATGAAGGATGAGTATATCATATTAGGTTCGGTTTGAATCATGGAAGAACAGCATGGAGGAGGCTGATAGTGTTGGGAGTTCTGTTAGATTACATGTTACTGGAGGATGAGTCTAATATATTAGGTTTGGTTTGAATTATGGAAGAACAGCATGGAGGAAGCTGATAGTGTTGGGAGTTTGGTTAGATTACATTTTATTGGAGGATGAGTATAATATATTAGGTTCGGTTTGAATCATGGATGAACAGCATGGAGGAAGCTGATAGTGTTGGGAGTTCTGTTAGATTACATTTTACTGGAGGATGAGTATAATATATTAGGTTCGGTTTGAATTATGGAAGAACAGCATGGAGGAAGCTGATAGTGCTGGGAGTTCTGTTAGATTACATGTTACTGGAGGAAGTTAAGAAGAAAAGCATGGTCTTGATATATTAGGTTCGGTTTGAACCTCGGAAGAACGGCATGGAGGAAGCTGATAGTGTTGGGAGTCTGTTAGATTACATGTTATTCGAGGATGAGTATAATATATTAGGTTCGGTCTGAATCATGGAAGAACGGCATGGAGGAAGCTGATAGTATTGGGAGTTCTGTTAGATTACATGTTATATGAGGATGTTAAGAAGGAAAGCATGGTCCTGATATATTAGTTTCGATTTGAATCATGGAAGAACAGCATGGAGGAAGCTGAATGTGTTGGGTGTTCTAAAAGATTACATGTTACTGGAGGATGAGTATAATATATTAGGTTCGGTTTGAATCATGGAAGAACAGCATGGAGGAGGCTGATAGTGCTGGGAGTTCTGTTAGATTACATGTTACTGCAGGATGAGTATAATACATTAGGTTCGGTTTGAATTATGGAAGAACAGCATGGAGGAAGCTGATAGTGTTGGGAGTTCTGTTAGATTACATGTTACTGGAGGATGAGTACAATATATTAGGCTCGATTTGAATCATGGAAGAACAGCATGGACGAAGCTGATAGTGCTGGGAGTTCTGTTAGATTACATGTTACTGGAGGAAGTTAAGAAGAAAAGCATGGTCTTGATATATTAGGTTCGGTTTGAACCTCGGAAGAACGGCATGAAGGAAGCTGATAGTGTTGGGAGTCTGTTAGATTACATGTTATTGGAGGATGAGTATAATATATTAGGTTCGGTCTGAATCATGGAAGAACGGCATGGAGGAAGCTGATAGTATTGGGAGTTCTGTTAGATTACATGTTATATGAGGATGTTAAGAAGGAAAGCATGGTCCTGATATATTAGTTTCGATTTGAATCATGGAAGAACAGCATGGAGGAAGCTGAATGTGTTGGGTGTTCTAAAAGATTACATGTTACTGGAGGATGAGTATAATATATTAGGTTTGGTTTGAATCATGGAAGAACAGCAAAGAGGAGGCTGATAGTGCTGGGAGTTCTGTTAGATTACATGTTACTGCAGGATGAGTAAAATACATTAGGTTCGGTTTGAATTATGGAAGAACAGCATGGAGGTAGCTGATAGTGTTGGGAGTTCTGTTAGATTACATGTTACTGGAGGATGAGTATAATATATTAGGTTTGGTTTGAATCACTGAAGAATGGCACGGAGGAAGCTGGTAGTGTTGAGAGTTCTGTTAGATTACATGTTATTGGAGGATGAGCATAATATATTAGGTTCAATTTGAATAATGGAAGAACGGCATGGAGGAAGCTGGTAGTGCTGGGAGTTCTTTTAGATTACATGTTACTTGAGGATGAGTATAATATATTAGGTTCGGTTTGAATCATGGAAGAACAACATGAAGGAAGCTGATAGTGTTGGGAGTTCTGTTAGATTACATTTTATTGGAAGGTGATTATAATGTATTAGGTTCGGTCTGAATCATGGAAGAACGGCATAGAGGAAGCTGGTACTGTTTGAAGTTCTGTTAGATTACATATTACTGGAGGATGAGTACAATATATTAGGCTCGATTTGAATCATGGAAGAACAGCATTGAGGAAGCTGATAGTATTGGGAGTTCTGTTAGATTACATGTTATATGGGGATGTTAGGAAGGAAAGCATGGTCCTGGTATATTAGTTTTAGTTTGAATCATGGAAGAACAGCATGGAGGAAGCTGATAGTGTTGTGAGTGCTGTTAGATTACATGTTACTGTAGGATGAGTATAATATATTAGTTTCAGTTTGAATCATGGAAGAACAGCATGGACGAAGCTGATAGTATTGGGAGTTCTGTTAGATTACATGTTATATGGGGATGTTAGGAAGGAAAGCATGGTCCTGGTATATTAGTTTCAGTTTGAATCATGGAAGAACAGCATGGAGGAAGCTGATAGTGTTGTGAGTGCTGTTAGATTACATGTTACTGTAGGATGAGTATAATATATTAGTTTCAGTTTGAATCATGGAAGAACAGCATGGAGGAAGCTGGCAGTGTTGTGAGTGCTGTTAGATTACATGTTACTGTAGGATGAGTATAATATATTAGTTTCAGTTTGAATCATGGAAGAACAGCATGGAGGAAGCTGGCAGTGTTGTGAGTGCTGTTAGATTACATGTTACTGTAGGATGAGTATAATATATTAGGTTCGGTTTGAATCATAGAAGTACAACATGAAGGAAGCTGATAGTGTTGGGAGTTCTGTTAGATTACATGTTACTGGAGGATGTTAAGTAGGAAAGCATGGTCCTGATATATTAGGTTCAGTTTGAATCATGGATGAACAGCATGGAGGAAGCTGATAGTGTTGGGAGTTCTGTTAGATTACGTTATTGGAGGATGAGTATAATATATTAGGTTCGGGTTGAATCATGAAAGAACAGCATGGAGGAAGCTTATAGTGTTGTGAGTTCGGTTAGATTACATGTTAATGAAGGATGAGTATATCATATTAGGTTCGGTTTGAATCATGGATGAACAGCATGGAGGATGCTGATGGTGTTGGGAGTTCTGTTAGATTACGTTATTGGAGGATGAGTATAATATATTAGGTTCGGTCTGAATCATGGAAGAACAGCATGAAGGAAGTTGATAGTGTTGTGAGTTCTGTTAGATTACATGTTACTGGAGGATGAGTATAATATATTAGGTTCGGTTTGAATCATGGAAGAATGGCATGGAGGAAGCTGATCGTGTTGAGAGTTCTGTTAGATTACATGTTATTGGAGGATGAGTATAATATATTGGGTTCAGTTTGAATCAAGGAAAAACAGCATGGAGGAAGCTGATAGTGTCGGGAGTTCTGTTAGATTACATGTTACTGGAGGATGAGTATAATATATTAGGTTCAGTTTGAATTATGGAAGAACAGCCTCTTGGGAGTTCTGTTAGATTACATGTTAGTGGAGAATGAGTATAATATATTAGGTTGGGTTTGAATCATGGAAGAACGGCATGGATGATGCTGATAGTGTTGGGAGTTCTGTTAGATAACATGTTATTGGAGGATGAGTATAATATATTAGGTTCGGTTTGAATCATGGAAGAACAGCATGGAGGAGGCTGATAGTGTTGGGAGTTTTGTTAGATTACATGTTATTGGAGGATGAATATAATATATTAGGTTCGGTTTGAATCATGGAAGAACAGCATGGAGAAAGCTGACAGTGTTGTGAGTTCTGTTAGATTACATGTTACTGGAGGATGAGTATAATATATTAGGTTTGGTTTGAATCATGGAAGAACAGCATGGAGGAGGCTGATAGTGCTGGGAGTTCTGTTAGATTACATGTTACTGCAGGATGAGTTTAATACATTAGGTTCGGTTTGAATTATGGAAGAACACCATGGAGGAAGCTGATAGTGTTGGGAGTTCTGTTAGATTACATGTTACTGGAGGATGAGTATAATATATTAGGTTTGGTTTGAATCACTGAAGAATGGCACGGAGGAAGCTGATAGTGTTGGGAGTTCTGTTAGATTTCATGTTGTTGGAGGATGAGTATAATATATTAGGTTCAATTTGAATAATGGAAGAACGGCATGGAGGAAGCTGGTAGTGCTGGGAGTTCTTTTAGATTACATGTTACTTGAGGATGAGTATAATATATTAGGTTCGGTTTGAATCATGGAAGAACTACATGAAGGAAGCTGATAGTGTTGGGAGTTCTGTTAGATTACATTTTATTGGAAGGTGATTATAATGTATTAGGTTCGGTCTGAATCATGGAAGAACGGCATAGAGGAAGCTGGTAGTGTTTGGAGTTCTGTTAGATTACATATTACTGGAGGATGAGTACAATATATTAGGCTCGATTTGAATCACGGAAGAACAGCATGGAGGAAGCTGATAGTGTTGGGAGTTCTAAAAGATTACATGTTACTGGAGGATGAGTACAATATATTAGGTTCGGTTTGAATCATGGAAGAACAGCATTAAGGAGGTTGATAGAGCTGGGAGTTCTGTTAGATTACATGTTACTGGAGGATGAGTACAATATATTAGGCTCAATTTGAATCATGGAAGAACGGCATGGAGGAAGCTGATAGTGTTGGGAGTTCTGTTAGATTACATTTTATTGGAGGATGAGTATAATATATTAAGTTCAATTTGAATCATGGAAGAATGGCATGTAGGAAGCTGGTAGTGCTGGGAGTTCTTTTAGATTACGTGTTACTTGCGGATGAGTATAATATATTAGGTTTGGTTTGAATCATGGAAGAACAACATGAAGGAAGCTGATAGTGTTGGGAGTTCTGTTAGATTACATGTTACTGGAGGATGTTAAGTAGGAAAGCCTGGTCCTGATATATTAGGTTCATTTTGAATCATGGAAGAACGGCATGGTGGAAGCTGATAGTGTTGGGAGTTCTGGTAGATTACATGTTATTGGAGGATGAGTATAATATATTAGGTTCAATTTGATTCATGGAAGAATGGCATGGATGAAGCTGGTAGTGTTGGGAGTTCTGTTAGATTACATGTCACTGGAGGATAAGTATAATATATTAGGTTCGGTTTGAATAATGGAAGTACAACATGAAGGAAGCTGATAGTGTTGGGAGTTCTGTTAGATTACATGTTACTGGAGGATGTTAAGTAGGAAAGCATGGTCCTGATATATTAGGTTCAGTTTGAATCATGGGTGAACAGCATGGAGGAAGCTGATAGTGTTGGGAGTTCTGTTAGATTACGTTATTGTAGGATGAGTATAATATATTAGGTTCGGGTTGAATCATGAAAGAACAGCATGGAGGAAGCTGATAGTGTTGTGAGTTCTGTTAGATTACATGTTAATGAAGGATGAGTATATCATATTAGGTTCGGTTTGAATCATGGAAGAACAGCATGGAGGAGGCTGATAGTGTTGGGAGTTCTGCTAGATTACATGTTACTGGAGGATGAGCATAATATATTAGGTTCGGTTTGAATCATGGAAGAACAGCATGAAGGAAGCTGATAGTGTTGGGAATTCTGTTAAATTATATGTTACTGGAGGATGTTAAGAAGGAAAGCATGGTCCTGATATATTAGGTTTGGTTTGAATCATGGAAGAACAGCATGGAGGAAGCTGATAGTGTTGGGAGTTCTGTTTGATTATATGTTATTGGAGGATGAATATAATATATTAGGTTCAGTTTGAATTATGGAAGAACAGCCTCTTGGGATTTCTGTTAGATTACATGTTAGTGGAGAATGAGTATAATATATTAGGTTTGGTTTGAATCATGGAAGAACGGCATGGATGATGCTGATAGTGTTGGGAGTTCTGTTAGATAACATGTTATTGGAGGATGAGTATAATATATTAGGTTCGGTCTGAATCATGGAAGAACGGCATGGAGGAAGCTGATAGTATTGGGAGTTCTGTTAGATTACATGTTATATGAGGATGTTAAGAAGGAAAGCATGGTCCTGATATATTAGTTTCGATTTGAATCATGGAAGAACAGCATGGAGGAACTGAATGTGTTGGGTGTTCTAAAAGATTACATGTTACTGGAGGATGAGTATAATATATTAGGTTTGGTTTGAATCATGGAAGAACAGCATAGAGGAGGCTGATAGTGCTGGGAGTTCTGTTAGATTACATGTTACTGCAGGATGAGTAAAATACATTAGGTTCGGTTTGAATTATGGAAGAACAGCATGGAGGTAGCTGATAGTGTTGGGAGTTCTGTTAGATTACATGTTACTGGAGGATGAGTATAATATATTAGGTTTGGTTTGAATCACTGAAGAATGGCACGGAGGAAGCTGATAGTGTTGGGAGTTCTGTTAGATTACATGTTATTGGAGGATGAGCATAATATATTAGGTTCAATTTGAATAATGGAAGAACGGCATGGAGGAAGCTGGTAGTGCTGGGAGTTCTTTTAGATTACATGTTACTTGAGGATGAGTATAATATATTAGGTTCGGTTTGAATCATGGAAGAACAACATGAAGGAAGCTGATAGTGCTGGGAGTTCTGTTAGATTACATTTTATTGGAAGGTGATTATAATGTATTAGGTTCGGTCTGAATCATGGAAGAACGGCATAGAGGAAGCTGGTACTGTTTGGAGTTCTGTTAGATTACATATTACTGGAGGATGAGTACAATATATTAGGCTCGATTTGAATCATGGAAGAACAGCATGGAGGAAGCTGATAGTATTGGGAGTTCTGTTAGATTACATGTTATATGGGGATGTTAGGAAGGAAAGCATGGTCCTGGTATATTAGTTTTAGTTTGAATCATGGAAGAACAGCATGGAGGAAGCTGATAGTGTTGTGAGTGCTGTTAGATTACATGTTACTGTAGGATGAGTATAATATATTAGTTTCAGTTTGAATCATGGAAGAACAGTATGGAGGAAGCTGGCAGTGTTGTGAGTGCTGTTAGATTACATGTTACTGTAGGATGAGTATAATATATTAGGCTCGATTTGAATCATGGAAGAACAGCATGGACGAAGCTGATAGTATTGGGAGTTCTGTTAGATTACATGTTATATGGGGATGTTAGGAAGGAAAGCATGGTCCTGGTATATTAGTTTCAGTTTGAATCATGGAAGAACAGCATGGAGGAAGCTGATAGTGTTGTGAGTGCTGTTAGATTACATGTTACTGTAGGATGAGTATAATATATTAGTTTCAGTTTGAAGCATGGAAGAACAGCATGGAGGAAGCTGGCAGTGTTGTGAGTGCTGTTAGATTACATGTTACTGTAGGATGAGTATAATATATTAGGTTCGGTTTGAATCATAGAAGTACAACATGAAGGAAGCTGATAGTGTTGGGAGTTCTGTTAGATTACATGTTACTGGAGGATGTTAAGTAGGAAAGCATGGTCCTGATATATTAGGTTCAGTTTGAATCATGGATGAACAGCATGGAGGAAGCTGATAGTGTTGGGAGTTCTGTTAGATTACGTTATTGGAGGATGAGTATAATATATTAGGTTTGGGTTGAATCATGAAAGAACAGCATGGAGGAAGCTTATAGTGTTGTGAGTTCAGTTAGATTACATGTTAATGAAGGATGAGTATATCATATTAGGTTCGGTTTGAATCATGGATGAACAGCATGGAGGATGCTGATGGTGTTGGGAGTTCTGTTAGATTACGTTATTGGAGGATGAGTATAATATATTAGGTTCGGTTTGAATCATGGAAGAACAGCATGAAGGAAGCTGATAGTGTTGTGAGTTCTGTTAGATTACATGTTACT
This sequence comes from Protopterus annectens, assembly GCF_019279795.1. Lineage (NCBI taxonomy): Eukaryota > Metazoa > Chordata > Ceratodontiformes > Protopteridae > Protopterus > Protopterus annectens. The sequence continues at coordinate 1,286,624,905 of NC_056726.1, read as the reverse complement.
GGAGGATGAGTATAATATATTAGGTTCGGTTTGAATCATGGAAGAATGGCATGGAGGAAGCTGATCGTGTTGAGAGTTCTGTTAGATTACATGTTATTGGAGGATGAGTATAATATATTGGGTTCAGTTTGAATCAAGGAAAAACAGCATGGAGGAAGCTGATAGTGTCGGGAGTTCTGTTAGATTACATGTTACTGGAGGATGAGTATAATATATTAGATTCAGTTTGAATTATGGAAGAACAGCCTCTTGGGAGTTCTGTTAGATTACATGTTAGTGGAGAATGAGTATAATATATTAGGTTGGGTTTGAATCATGGAAGAACGGCATGGATGATGCTGATAGTGTTGGGAGTTCTGTTAGATAACATGTTATTGGAGGATGAGTATAATATATTAGGTTCGGTTTGAATCATGGAAGAACAGCATGGAGGAGGGTGATAGTGTTGAGAGTTTTGTTAGATTACATGTTATTGGAGGATGAATATAATATATTAGGTTCGGTTTGAATCATGGAAGAACAGCATGGAGAAAGCTGACAGTGTTGTGAGTTCTGTTAGATTACATGTTACTGGAGGATGAGTATAATATATTAGGTTCGGTTTGAATCATGGAAGAACAGCATGGAGGAGGCTGATAGTGCTGGGAGTTCTGTTAGATTACATGTTACTGCAGGATGAGTTTAATACATTAGGTTCGGTTTGAATTATGGAAGAACAGCATGGAGGAAGCTGATAGTGTTGGGAGTTCTGTTAGATTACATGTTACTGGAGGATGAGTATAATATATTAGGTTTGGTTTGAATCACTGAAGAATGGCACGGAGGAAGCTGATAGTGTTGGGAGTTCTGTTAGATTACATGTTGTTGGAGGATGAGTATAATATATTAGGTTCAATTTGAATAATGGAAGAACGGCATGGAGGAAGCTGATAGTGTTGGGAGTTCTGTTAGATTACATTTTATTGGAAGGTGATTATAATGTATTAGGTTCGGTCTGAATCATGGAAGAACGGCATAGAGGAAGCTGGTAGTGTTTGGAGTTCTGTTAGATTACATATTACTGGAGGATGAGTACAATATATTAGGCTCGATTTGAATCATGGAAGAACAGCATGGAGGAAGCTGATAGTGTTGGGAGTTCTAAAAGATTACATGTTACTGGAGGATGAGTACAATATATTAGGTTCGGTTTGAATCATGGAAGAACAGCATTGAGGAGGCTGATAGAGCTGGGAGTTCTGTTAGATTACATGTTACTGGAGGATGAGTACAATATATTAGGCTCAATTTGAATCATGGAAGAATGGCATGGAGGAAGCTGATAGTGTTGGGAGTTCTGTTAGATTACATTTTATTGGAGGATGAGTATAATATATTAAGTTCAATTTGAATCATGGAAGAATGGCATGTAGGAAGCTGGTAGTGCTGGGAGTTCTTTTAGATTACGTGTTACTTGAGGATGAGTATAATATATTAGGTTTGGTTTGAATCATGGAAGAACAACATGAAGGAAGCTGATAGTGTTGGGAGTTCTGTTAGATTACATGTTACTGGAGGATGTTAAGTAGGAAAGCCTGGTCCTGATATATTAGGTTCATTTTGAATCATGGAAGAACGGCATGGTGGAAGCTGATAGTGTTGGGAGTTCTGGTAGATTACATGTTATTGGAGGATGAGTATAATATATTAGGTTCAATTTGATTCATGGAAGAATGGCATGGATGAAGCTGGTAGTGTTGGGAGTTCTGTTAGATTACATGTCACTGGAGGATAAGTATAATATATTAGGTTCGGTTTGAATAATGGAAGTACAACATGAAGGAAGCTGATAGTGTTGGGAGTTCTGTTAGATTACATGTTACTGGAGGATGTTAAGTAGGAAAGCATGGTCCTGATATATTAGGTTCAGTTTGAATCATGGATGAACAGCATGGAGGAAGCTGATAGTGTTGGGAGTTCTGTTAGATTACGTTATTGTAGGATGAGTATAATATATTAGGTTCGGGTTGAATCATGAAAGAACAGCATGGAGGAAGCTGATAGTGTTGGGAGTTCTGTTTGATTATATGTTATTGGAGGATGAGTATAATATATTAGGTTCAGTTTGAATTATGGAAGAACAGCCTCTTGGGATTTCTGTTAGATTACATGTTAGTGGAGAATGAGTATAATATATTAGGTTTGGTTTGAATCATGGAAGAACGGCATGGATGATGCTGATAGTGTTGGGAGTTCTGTTAGATAACATGTTATTGGAGGATGAGTATAATATATTAGGTTCGGTTTGAATCATGGAAGAACAGCATGGAGGAGGCTGATAGTGTTGGGAGTTTTGTTAGATTACATGTTATTGGAGGATGAATATAATATATTAGGTTCGGTTTGAATCATGGAAGAACAGCATGGAGGAAGCTGATAATGTTGAGAGTTCTGTTAGATTAAATGTTACTGGAGGATAAGTATAATACATTAGGTTCAGTTTGAATCATGGAAGAAGAGCATGGAGGAGGCTAATAGTGTTGGGAGTTCTGTTAGATTACATGTTACTGGAGGATGAGTATAATATATTAGATTCATAGTTTCATTGTTTCATAGTATAGTACTAGGCTATCTGCCCTAGGGCATTTATAAGCCTAGCCATAGTGTATGTGGCTTTTGCCACCCCATGTAATGATACAAAAGTGTACAAAATAAATTTAGTTTACTGTGCCTCTGTCTAGTAATGACACAGAGATGACCCCCGGATAAACCTACGATCACCCATCCACTCGTCAAGATTTCTCTTGAAGAGAGTCAGTGAGGGGCTCTGCCTAACATGTGCTGGGATCCTGTTCCAGAGTGCGGGAAGCCTCTGGGTTATGAATCTGTCCCTCCAGCATGTCCTATTTATATTTGTGCTGAGGTTTAGATCCTTGGCTCTCGTGGCTCTGATGGATTTGGATTTTTTGAGGTGGAGCATGTCCATTAGTTCTGGATTGGACATGACCTTGTACGTCAGGCACAGATCACCTCTGAGCAGGTGGTATGCTACTGAATAGAGCTGGAGCTTCTTTAGTCTGGCAGCATATGACATATGTTGGAGACCCTTGATCCTCTTGTTGAGGTATTTTTGGGGTCTCTCCAGCTGCTGCAGGTGCCAGGTGAGGTACATACCAAATGGGGCATTGTACTCAATCATAGGCCTGATAAGGGAGGAATATAGGGGTACAATGACATCCTTTGATCTGGATGTGAATCCCTTCATGATAAGGTGGGCAAGGTAGAAGGTCTTTCTAACCACTTTGGTGACATGGGTGTCAAATGAGAGGTCACTGTCAACTTGGGTCCCCAGGTCCCTGATTACTTTTTCCGTACTTAATGGATTACCACCTATGTGGTAATTTGTGGGTACTTTGTTTTTCCCAAAGGGGATGACTATACATTTTTTGGCATTTAGTTTAAGGCCATGACTCTGGCACCAGTCATCTGTTTCTGTAAGGCCCTTCTGAAGGATGCATGTGTCAGCTGGTGTATCGACTATGGCGCCTAGTTTGCAGTCATCTGCGAACTTAGTCAGCCACAACCCCCCTATGTTTGCCTGCACATCTGAGAAATAAATGCCGAATAAGAGGGGTCCCAAGACAGAGCCTTGTGGGACTCCACTTGTGACTGGCTTAGAATCTGACATAGCTCCAGCTATTCTGACTTTGTGGGTTCTGTCTTTTAGCCAGTTTGCAACCCATCTTGTGACATACGGGTTTACATTTAAGCTGTTTAGCTTGTCTATGATGCCTGAGTGGGGTATTATGTCGAAGGCTTTTGCCAGGTCCAGGTAGGCTGTATGAACTGCTTTGCCTTCATCGATGGCTCTGGTGAATGTTTCAAAAAAGTCCACCAGGTTTAAAAGGCAGGATCTGCCCTTTACAAAGCCGAACTGGGTAGGGTCAATTGTCTGTAGGTCCCCGATGTTTTTGTTTATGAGTTCCATAATGATCCTTTCCATAGCTTTGCAGACCAGGCTGGTCAAGCTTATGGGGCGGTAGTTTCCCGGGTCTGTAGAGGTGCCTCCTTTGTGGAGTGGGACCACTGTTGCTTTACGCCAGTGTTCAGGGACATATCCTGTAGTAAGGCTAAGATTGAACAGCAATCTTATATGTGGGTTTAGCTCCTCTAGGAGTTCAAGTAGTATGCAACCCGGGACACCGTCAGGTCCCATAGATGCTGTATTTTTAGCTTTGCTGAGAGCAGCTCTCACCTGGACATCTGAGATGTCAGGGAGGTTGCATTCAGCTGGGATAAATATTTCATCTTTTGGGGGAGAGGGAGGGGAGAAATTTGCACTGAACCTGTCTGCCAGTATGTTGGCAATATCTGTGGGTTCAGTGTATTTCTTGCCATTATGAACTAACTCTGAGCATATCTGAGGGTTTCCGCCCAGGTTTCTAACATAACTGAAGAAGGCCTTGTGGTTATCTTTAGTGTCCTTAGCGATTTTTCTCTCAAAGTTGGCCTTTGATGATTTTATGAGAGAACGTAGTTTTTTGCTAGTGCTGATCAGAGATGCCTTCCCTTTATGGGATTTTGCTCTGTCTTGCAGTAGCTTCCTTCTCTTGTTATAAAGTTTGTTTATGGCTAGGGTCCATCAGATAGGATGCCTGCCTTTGGTGGAAAGGGTCTTGGTTTTATTTGGGATTGCATGATCCATGCATTCTTGGAGATGTCCGTAGAAAGCATTTGTGAAGGATTCAGCAGTGTGGGATGTGGTTTCCACTGGCCCAGGGGGCTTGAAGGATACCATTTCAGTCCTAAGGAGTGTAAATTCGACTTTTGAGAAGTTTCTCACTGTGGTGTTTTGTGCTGGGGGTGGAGGTGGGATATGAATATCCAGGGTTATTAGTTTGTGGTCTGATCTCACTAGTGAGGGGTATACTTCCAGTGTTGAGCATTTTGTCCCCATGTTTGTGATGATCAGGTCAAGTATATTATTTCCCCTTGTGGGGGAGGTGACTAGTTGTTCCATCGCATTTGAGTTGATAAATTCCAGGAACCTTTGGGCCAGGGTGTTGGAGCTTGAATAATGTACCCAGTCTATGTTTGGGTAGTTTAAGTCTCCCAATATGATGGTATTTGGTGAGACACTCATATCCTACAGTGTCTTCAGGAAGGCTGAATGGAGTTCCTGAGATTGAGAGGGTGGTCTGTAGCATGCTACAAGTTGTATAGCAGTTTTGCCTACGGTTAGTTGCACATGGATGGTCTCCAATGCTTCATGCGTTGCCACTAACCTGGAGGTGTGGGTGTCTTTAATGAATATGGACACTCCCCCTCCTTTTGTGGTTCGGCCCAAGTTTTGGGGCTGAAATGCATGATACGAGGTATAGCCTGGTAGGGCTGGGGTGCTCTCAGGAGCCTTGAACCAGGTTTCAGTTACTGCACAGACATTGATGCTCTCCATACTGAGGAGTGCTTCGAGGGCCTGCATCTTGAGATTTAGACTTCTGGCGTTGAGCAGCATTACCCTTAGTTTTTTTCCTTTTTTGTTTTCTAAGGTGGTGGGTTTGTCTTTTGAGCCTTGCCTAAAAAGGCACTATGGGGGTGGCAAGAGCCTTAGCCAATATCCGGAAGCCCAGTGGTGACAGTTGCAAGCCATCCCTTGTGAAGCAGCGTGGCTTGTCCAGCATGTCATCCCAAGCAGACAGACATTGGATCCCCCTAGAATGACACCAGTAATTGAGCCAATTATTAAAGCTGATCATCTTGTCTTTGTATTGTGGCATCATTCTTGGTGAGGGCAAGATGCTGCTCAGGGTCAGCAGGTCATACTGGCCTGGGCTACATAATCAGAGAGCTCCTATATGTCTCTTTTCATGTAGTCCAAGGAGGTACGTCTCAGGTCATTCACGCCGGCATGGACAATGACGGAGTCATATTTGTACTTGCTTTGGAGTAACCTGAGTGCTTGTGTTATGTGGCGGATCCTAGCACCCGTCAGGCAGCTCACCGTTACCCTCTCTTTGTTCAGCCTGGTAAGTGGAACATCAGTGTGTCTGACTATAGAGTCACCTATTACTAGTGTATCAGGCATGGTGTTTCACCTTAAGGGCTGTGATTGTTTGGCACACTGACTTTGTGTACTATGTGTTGCATGTGCAGTGTTTTGAGTTGGTGTTTTCTTGGGTGTCTGCTTTGGGAACCTCTGTTGTTTTGGTAAGTTTTTTATTAGAGCCTCCGAGTATGTCTTTGTGTTTTTATGTGTTTGGTTTGCAGTTGTGGTTGGTTTATGTGAGACTGGGTTTGTTGTGTGTGTGGATACCTTCTCCTCATGTTTGGTCTTGCTAGTCCTGTGTTGAGAGAGTTCAGCCTCCAGTTTGGCTATATAGTTGCATCTCTCACATGTGTTTGTGTTTGTTGGGAGGAGGAGAGGGTTGTCTGTGTACATGAGACAATTGTAACATTGTCTCAGGATTCCCAGATTAACCAGCTGAACTGGAGAGGACGTCAGTAATATACCACTCGACATGCCAGAATAGTATAAGGGAGTGATGTGAAACTGGGTCAGAGAGGACTTTGAAGGGAAGTGGGTATTAACATGGGTTGTAAGTGGATGTAGTGCTTACATTAGTTTAAGGGTGCTTCACTTGAGAGAAAGGTTTTAGGAGCAAGTGCTAGGATTATAATATAGTGAGTAGACTGATTTTGTTGAAAGTAGAGCTTTCTTAAGGGAAAAACTGAAGTGCAGACTTGGCGGAGCCATGAATAGTTTAAGCCTGTTTAACCGGCGCAAACGCAGATTTTAAACAGGGAACTTCAAAAGAGCTGGAAATGGTCCAAAATGACCAATTACTACAAGCTCTTGTGCTGAGGTCACTCCTTCAGGGACAGATAGGCTGCTCATGGCTCCCCATTCCCACTGGTGAGCAAACAAACTTCCTTCTATCCAAGTAAGGCAATGGATAACACAGGAACTACACCACAGTCCAGAATACAGCAAAGCCTGTATATTGGTCTAAACTAGTCGAGAAAATGAATTGTTTGAATTATGGAAGAACAGCATGGAGGAAGCTGATAGTCTTGGGAGTTCGGTTAGATTACATTTTAATGGAGGATGAGTATAATATATTAGGTTCAGTTTAAATCATGGAAGAACAACATCAAGGAAGCTGATAGTGTTGGGAGTTCTGTTAGATTACATGTTACTGGAGGATGAGTATAATATATTAGATTCGGTTTGAATCATGGAAGAACGGCATGGAGGAAGCTGATAGTGTTGGGAGTTCTATTAGATTACATGTTTCTGGAGGATGAGTATAATATATTAGGTTCGGTCTGAATCATGGAAGAACAGCATGGAGGAGGCTGATAGTGTTGGGAGTTCTGTTAGATTACATATTACTGGAGGATGAGTATAATATATGAGGTTGGGTCTGAATCATGGAAGAACAGCATGGAGGAGGCTGATAGTGTTGGGAGTTCTGTTAGATTACATGTTACTGGAGGATGAGTATAATATATTAGATTCGGTTTGAATCATGGAAGAACGGCATGGAGGAAGCTGAAAGTGTTGGGAGTTCTAAAAGATTACGTTACTGGAGGATGAGTATAATATATTAGGTTCGGTTTGAATCATGGAAGAACAGCATGGAGGAGGCTGATAGTGTTGGGAGTTCTGTTAGATTACGTTATTGGAGGATGAGTATAATATATTAGGTTCAGCTTGAATTATGGAAGAACAGCATGGAGGAGGCTGATAGTGTTGGGAGTTCTGTTAGATTACATGTTATTGGAGGATGAGTATAATATATTACGTTTGGTTTGAATCATGGAAGAACAGCACAGAGGAAGATGATAATGTTGGGAGTTCTGTTAAACTACATGTTATTGGAGGATGAGTATAATATATTAGGTTCAGTTTGAATCATGGAAGAACGGCATGGAGGAAGCTGATAGTGTTGTGAGTTCTGTTAGATTACATTTTACTGGAGGATGAGTATAATATTTTAGGTTTGGTTTGAATCATTGAAGAACAGCATGGAGGAAGCTGGTAGTGTTGGGAGTTCTGTTAGATTACATGTTACTGGAGGATGAGTATAATATATTAGGTTCAGTTTGAATCATGGAAGAACAGCATGGAGGAAGCTGGTAGTGTTGGGAGTTCTGTTAGATTACATTTTACTGGAGGATGAGTAAAGTATGCATAAGTAAATTTTTTTCTAGAAAGCTTACAACATTGTCTCTAAATTCCCTTTAACTAGATGTGTTGCAGAGCTCATTAAGGAAAACCTCCCATAATTTAGATGCCAAGATGGAGAAGGTGTAGTCAGTGGGTGAGAGTGGCTAGATTGATAGCATTAATAGACTGTGAACAGAGGTGGTAAAGTATATCTGTTATAGCCAACCCATGGCTAAGGAAGTCACTGCAAAGGGTTTTAGTGATGAGTCAGAAGAGCAGACAGTCTGCTCCTTGTTTTGCAGGGAGCTAGAGTGGGACACAATGATGGTAATTTTTTTGGAAATTGCAGGGCTTATCTACAGTGCGAACAGTGGAAATGGTATCAAAGGTCTTAGCTATGTCAACTTATATACCATGCTTAGACCCATTTCCAGTGCTTCGATGCCCACATCATTTAACCAAGTTAAGCAGCCTTTTTCAAACTTTTACAAACAAATTGATATGGATCAAGGATATGAAGACCTTTGTTGATCAGTTCAGAAGTTCATAATAAGTTACACTATCCATGACTTTGTAGATTAAACTTGTATGCGCTAATGTGGTCAGTCATGTAGCAGAAACACAGTGGAGGTATGTCATGCTTCAGGAACATTGGCTGGCTAAGTTTGAAATTATTTAAGAGAGTTCTGAGTAGGTCATGCTTACAATTACTATCAAGCAGGCAGAAATACTATCATGGTCCACAAAACTGGTGTTTTTGGTTTTATCATAGCTGATATGCCATTATCAGGGGCAATTCTGTGGGGAATCTTGAGGGACATTTATGTGGGTAAGTAGTCTGTGCTAGAGCTGTATTAGTCTTTAAGGATATTTTCAATGGCTATGGGGTTAGAGTGGGGAAACTTCATTAGATATTACTTCAGTGCAAAAGTAAGTATTACTTCTAAATTTCCTAATGATACTAAAAGGATAATATTTGTGGCAAACAGGAGTCCATGACTAGCTTTGCATCCCCTGATGATGCATGTCAGAGTTTTTCTTTTAAGTCTATACTGGGGGAGTGGGGATTTATTTAATATAGATTGAAAGTTTGTCTTTTTATTTACAATCTGGTAAGGGGGCTGGTGATCAACCACTCTGGTTTACTTTTAAATTTGGTACACTGCTTTGTGACAAATGGTGGCAGCATCTTCGATGTGTTTATCTCTAAGAGTGTAGAACTCAGAGAAACATGCATTTACTTCTGGTGCAATGCTGACTGAGGACTTTATGTCATTTTCATTTACTCACACTGTCAGTCAGTATGTAGTAAATAAGTGATTCTGCAGAAATTTCAATAGACAATCGTGTTATTATTAGATATTACTGTGCTAGTTTTCAAGGACACCATTACAGCTAGGTGGCTGGATTTAACTAGGGAGAAAACAACATTGGGGGTGGTACAAGAAGAACAGATGGACAGGAAGAGATTGAGAGCTTGCAATAATAAAATCAGGAAATTGCTGAGCATATTTACTTCTGGTTCCACAGTTCTGCCAAACAAATTGTTAAACTCCCTAGGTTTTAGCTAATGTCATGTAGGATCTTGCATGTAATGATGGGAGACATGGTAAATATGGGTAGTACCCCACATTTCCTTATGGATTTGAAGAGAGATGCAGGCAAGGAGCAAATGCTGTCACTGCTCTGAAACTATGTTTCAGTAATTACACAAATACATATATTATTGAAGATTAGGAAGACCTTAAGCCCTGACCTTTTATTGTTCAAACTTCTGGTACTGAACAAAGCTACTTTAGCAAGGTGTGATAAGGACCTTGTTGTATACGTATGTTCATGGTAACTTTACCTAAAAAAAGGCACTATGGGAATATAAACATTTTCCCAGTATGCAAAAGCCATGAGCTGAGAGGTGCTGTCCATCCCTGCCTAAGAAGGGGAGTAGAAACAATCATTTAATCCTGGGCAGATGCATGCTTAATCCCCCATGAATGACAGCTTTAACTAGCTAATTGTTAAGTTCTAACACCAAAGTTAATTAATGCCTGTATAAGTGTTAGGGAGATCTGAACCTAAGTGCCAATAAAAGGACTGATGAACAGTAAAAAAAATGGTGCCTCACGAACAACCTGCCATTTTGCCTAAAACATCAGGTATTGCAAATTACTAATTTAAAATTAAAGAATTAGCTTTGAAAGTCAGCGGGCAACCTTTTATCATGACAATGATTTTCTTTATAAAAGATTCAATGAGCAAGCAGCATTATACTTTATAGCATGACTGCTTATGGGTGTTCTGAAACACAGTATAAAATGGCCATTGGGAAAAAAAAAAGAGAATAATTTAAGTGAAAGTTCAGTAAATAAGGATGTTTTTTCTGGGTGCTATTTCCTCCTTCCCTGACAACAATCAGACCCCTCCTTCAACAGATTGTTGGCTCATTCATTCCCCCTGTTATAAGATCCTTTCAGAGAGCAATAATTGGTGAATGACAGCCAACGAGAAGGCTGCCATCCAGGTCATAGTAAGTTATTGTGGTAGCATAGCTCCCTATGAGCCATTTAATTAATGATGCAAAGCTTGGCAAAGGTTTCTAAGTACAGCCACTAACCCTGCGCCTTGTTAGCTGACACATGCACTCTCATCACCATGAGGACCTATAGTGTATTTTCCTGGAATGTGCACACCAGTGCGTGAGTACAAACACCCAATGAAGTTTGCTGACAATGCCTTGGCAGTGTGGGGCACAGACCCTTGGTCTATCTTACCACTTGCCATATAGTTGTTCACTGCTAGGTGCTTCCAGTGTAGCAGAACAGACTATCAGCCTTCTCCAGAATGGAAAGGCAGGTGTCCCATTGACTTCATTCCACAGCATCAGTGTCTCCGGTACCCATATTGCTGATCAATCTTCAGATGCTCAGGTCATAGTAAGGGCTTTATCCCTCTATGCCATAGAACCAAAAGGAAACAAACATTCAAAAATCATGCATTGATATGCAAGTGATTTTATTGTTATATGTGAGAACACGCACTCCTACATGAAAATTAACACATATGAAAAATAATCATTTGGTTGTTGATTTCTATATGACGTTATGAGCAAATATAATTTAGTGGGCCGCACAGTTGCTCATCCTTTAGAAAGGATTCTTCACTGCTGTCTTTGTCTTGTCCTGTTTATTTATGTGACTTTAGAAAACATATAGATGTGAGAGACAGATCCCAATGCATGTACAAGAAATTCCTGCTATATCCACTGCTGTTGTCTGGGCCCTTAACTGCTAATACAAATTTAGTAAAACTACAGTGAACCAAGCCACCTCCAGATCAGCAGCATAGCAATAACCCTTAGATATCAATTAATAACTAATTACTATGAAATACACATTACAAATATATAACTGGCTATGAAAACATAAGAGGCCAATCACTGACTGAACTGTTAATTGTACCCATTAAGAGACTGAATAAGCAATCTTTTCTTGGCATCTTTCAATGTATACATGTAAGGTTCTACAACTTTTAAAAAAAGTCTGACATTTTAGCTTGGCTCCATGGCACAGGGCGATGGAGACCTGACTGTGGCCCAGGTGACCGGTGTTTGATTGGCATCCCTGGGACTAGATGATAGTGGGGTTGCAGGCCATTTACATATCCTGAGGATTGGGATGGGGTTGAGCCTAGTTAGGGGCATGCTGGATGGCATTATGGCATTATTTCCACTGTTGGAGACCAGGGAAATCACCAAAATGCTACAAGGACAAGGCAGGACTTCATGGATGGAATGCACCTTGCAGAAGTGAGATGGCATCTTCCACAGACTGCGCATTGCTCATCTTACTTCATGTGTGTACTTAGGGATAGAGATAAAATAAGAAAAGAAATCCTTCAAACTGCCCCACTATCTATCTGAATGATAACCCTTGCTGAGGTGATGGATATTGACTGGACTGACTGACCTGGAGGGGTGATAATCAGCAGGTGGGGGTGAAGACAAATAATGCAAAAAGAATAGGCTGACATTTTGTCCATCTCAAACTGCTCCTGGCGGAAGATACTTTAATTATTCAGTCAGCCACTTTAATTTGTATATGTAGCACAAACTACAGAATAGGTACAAATGTCAGCTACTGACATCTCTCACCAACAGTTTATGGAGGTAAATAAAATTAATTCCCTTTGAGTGCAGAATTATGAGAGCTAACACTACTTTGCAACATGTTGAAGTACATATAAGATAGCTAAAGTACAATAAAACTGATTACTGCCTAGAATAACGTACTAGAGTTAGCTGCAATGTACTATGAATGTTGTATTGTTAATGATTGCAGTTAAATGTTAATAAATGATAAAACTAACCAAATAAATTTAAAATATAGTTACTGGATTACGTTGAAGTTATCCACTTGCAGTGCTTTATAGGGTACGTTACTCACATGCTTGCTGTGGAACACTGCCCCCTACTGTCCTTATTGCCACCTGTTATACTTTCTGTTCCCACCTGTTATGAAAATCACACAGTGATGTAACAGCTTTATACTTTCTAGTTAGTCAAGCCCCACCTATCCATTAATAAATATATTTCTCTTGCATTCATCTCCAAGCCTAACATCTATCAAAAAGAGAAAAGTAGGCCGATTGTTAGCATGACATAGAGCCTCTTAATCATAAAGCTAAAAGGTTCCTTTTTTTAAGTGCCTAAATTGGCTACCCTTTATCTGGATGAGTACAGTATCAGCAATATGCTTTTTGTCAGATTTCTTTCAGCTGTAGAAAAATGGCTTGTCTTATACTGTGCAGGACCACTGTGTTCTGTACTGTTTTTTACTGTTTACTTTTCTCTACTGACGTGACTGTGGATTTGTTTTTATACATATGTATACATATATAAATATATCTACCCATATAGCTATCTATCTATATAAATATATATATATATATATATATATATATATATATATATATATATATATATATGTATATATATATATATATATATATATATATATATATATATATATATATATATAAAACTAGAAAGGGGATGTGGGAGCAAAGCTCCAAATATGGTGACAAACAATGGCTTGACACCTGAAAAAATATTTTTGTGTTTTTTAGTATTTTTGAATTATAGTTCAGGTTTAAAATAATCATTGATACATTATTTGTACTAAAATTATTCTAATGACAATTGGTAAAGCAACTAAATAATCTGATCTGCTTATACTATAATGTGAACATAACCACAATAAATGCTTGTTTTAAGTCATGACACCTAGTAACTAGTGACTCCAATGAGGAGGAAATACACCATGATATTATACAAAGTGAAAACAATATGTTTAGCAGGGATGCAACCAATGTTCATGTTAGGAATAATATTTTCCTTGGCCTTCACTGACTTGAGTTTGTAGAACTACAAGGGTCATAAATGGAGAAAATGGATTTGATTTTTGCTTTATAGTCTAGTAGACAGTAAAAAGTCAACAGATAGCATTTGAGAGTGTTGGATTCATAGTATAATGAGACTTCTGACCATACCAATGTATATTAAATGCTCATAGCTACATCTGGTAGTCATAATTATTGGATAGTATCATAGAATTATAGGAGTTACAAAGCACCTGAGCCATGAGGCCATGTCTACCTTCCCAGTACCCATCCTTAGGCCTTCCCTTTCATTTCAAAGAAGGCCAAGCCAGTCATACCAGGAGTGAATGTATGAACAGCTATCCAGTTTCCCAGCTCCTTTTTGGCAAATGGTGTGTCACACTGCTTAACTGGGAGAAGAAGTCTGTTCTGGAGAAGGGCTAGGTGCTTAATGACAAATGTGTCCCTCCACCTTGTCCTATTTATTTGTTGGAGTAGAAACATATCTCTGGCACTAGCTTTACTGAACTGTTGGGCTACTGGATCATTTATAGCCATATAAGCAAGCAGAGATCAATCTTAAAGAGTCTGCATGAAACTGAGAATAAAAGTAAAGTTTACAATCCTTCATTGTAGAGCATAGGTTCATAGGTTCATAGGTAGGTACTAGGCTATCGGCCCAAGGGCCTACGTAAGCCTAGCCAACAAGCTTCCCTGGCTTACGCCACCCAAGAAAGTTATTTTCCTGTGCCACTGTCGAGCAGAGACACAGAAGTGATCCCCGGGGTGTATTTCCTATTTTCCATCCACTCATCAAGATTTTTCTAGAAGAGTGCTAATGAAGAACTTTGCTTGACATGGATGGGTAGCCTGTTCCAGAGTATGGAAAGTCTCTGGGACAGGAATCTATCCCTCCAGCATGTCCTGTTTATTGTGGTGACAAGGTTTAGGTCCCTAGAGCGTGTAGCTCGTAGGGATTGGGATTTCTTTAGGTGTAGCATGTCCAACAGCTCTGGGTTTGACATAGCTTATATGTTAGGCAGAGATCACCTCGGAGTAGGCGATATGCTACGGAGTAAAGCTGGAGTTTTTTGAGACAGTCAGTGTAGGGCATTTGCTTGAGGCCAGTAATCCTCTTTGTGAGGTACTTCTGAGACATTTCTAGCTGCTGCAGATGTCTTGTGAGGTACATTCCAAAAGGGGCATTGTACTCCATAATGGGTCTAATGAGTGGCGAGTAGAGGGGAACAATGACCTTTTTTTTCCTGGATGAGAACCATATTATGATGAGGTGTGCCACGTAGAAGAACTTCCTGACTACTGTGGCAATGTGACTATCAAAGGAGAGACTACTATCCACCTGGGTCCCGAGGTCTCTTATCACACATTCGGTGTTAATTAGATTGCTGCCTATGTGGTAGTTCATGGGTATAGAGTTTTTACCAAAGAGAATGACACTGCACTTTTTGGCATTGAGCTTGAGGCTATGACTCTGACACCAGGCATCTGTCTCAGCGAGGCCCTTCTGTAGGATGTCCACATCATTTAGGGACTTGACTATGGCTCCTAGTTTGCAGTCATCTGTGAACAACTTTGTTAGCCAAAGGCCTTCTGTGTTAGCCTGTACTTCAGAGAAGTAGATACCAAACAGGAGAGGTCCCAGGACTGAACTATGTGGTACTCCACTTGTCACTGGATTGAGGTCAGATTTGGAGTCTGCAACTTTTACAGTGTGGGTTCTGTCAGTGAGCCAGTTGACAACCCATCTTGTGATGTAGGGATTTCTACCTAGTTTAGTGAGTTTATCTATAATTCCAGAATGGGGGATGGTGTCAAAAGCCTTGGCGAGGTCAATATAGGCTGTGTGAACCACCTTACCCTCATCTACGGCTTTGGTGACTGCCTCAGAGAAGTCAATCAGGTTCAGGAGGCATGATCTGCCTTTCACAAACCTGCACTGGATGGGATCCAGAGTTTAGAGGTTACCAATGTCTTTGTTTATGAGTTTCATGATGATACGTTCCATGGCCTTGCAGACCAGGCTCATCAGGCTAATAGAGTGATAGTTCCCAGGATCAGTGGTGCCTCCCCCTTTGTGGAGTGGGATAACTGTTGCTGTTCACCATTCAGTGGGCACAAAGCCTGATGCGAGGCTATAATTGAACATGGTGCTTAGGTGGGGAGCCAGTTCGTTCTGAAGTTCGTGTAAAACGTAGCCTGGGATGATGTCCGGTCCCATGGATGCTGTGTTTTTGGCTTTTGAGAGTGCAGCTTTTACCTGCATATTTGTGATTGCAGGGACTCTGGATTCTTCCTGTATAGATATGGGCCCTTTAGGGGGTGGAGGGGGGGGGGTAAAGTAAGCACTGAACCTATCTGCCAGGATGTTGGCAATATCAGTTGGTTCTGTAATTTAGGTGCCGTTGTGCTGTAACTCAGAGCAGATCTGGGTGTTGCCATTGAGATTCTTGACATAGCTATAGAATGCTTTGTGGCTGTCCTTAGAATTAGTGACAATTTTGTTTTCATAGCTAGCTTTGGAGGATCCTATAAGGGATCTCAGCTTCTTACTGAGGCTGACCAGGGAGCTCCTTCACTAATTCGATTTTACTCTCTTTTGCAACAGTTTTTTCCTTCTGTTGTACAGTTTGTTTATGGCAGGGGACCACCAGATTGGCTTCCTTTTTTTGGAGGATAGTGTCTTGGTTCTGTTTGGGATAGCAGTAGCACGATCCATGCACTCATGTAAGTGCTTATAGAGTGCATTTGTGTAGGATTCAGCAGTTGTAACTGCATTGTCCATCTGCATGGGTGTCATGAAGTTCACCACTTCTGTCTTAAGAAGCATGAAGTTGGCTTTGGAGAAATATTTTACTGTGGTTTCCTTAATGGGGGGTGGGGGCGGGATGTGGATATCAAGGGTGATTAGCTTATGGTCGGATCTGACCAACGAGGAGTTGACTTCAGGTGTGGAACACCGGTCACTCCTGTTGGTAATGACTATGCCTAGGATATTGTTGACCCTGGTGGGGGTGTGGATAAGTTGATCCAGGGCACTGGAGTTTATGAATTCCAGAAAGCGCTGAGCTAAGGAGTTGGTACACGAGTAGTTTTCCCAGTTAATGGTGGGGTAGTTGAAGTCACCCATTATTAGGGTATTTGGTTGAACCCTAATATTTTCCAGTACATCAAGAAAAGAGGAATGGGAATCCTGGGACATGGTGGGGGATCTGTAGCAAGCTACAATTTGGATTGCAGTTTTGCCCAGAGTGAGTTGCACTTGGATAACCTCGGATGCATTATGCTGAGCAACTAGCCTGGAGGTATGGATATGAATATGGACACACCTCCACCTTTGGTGTTTCAGTCCAGGTTACATGGCCGAAAAGTGTGGTATGAGATATAGCCTGGTAGTGCAGGGGTGCTCTCTGGAGCCTTGAACCAAGTCTCAGTCACTGCACAGATATCAATGTTCTCCATTTTAAGGAGTGCCTCAAGTGAGTGCATTTTGAGATTTAGACTTCTAGCATTGAGTAGCATTACCCTCAGTTTTTGCTTGCCTGATCCTGTTACGGTGGTGAATTTGTCATTTGAACCTTGCCTAAAAAAGGCACTATAGGGGTGGCAAGAGCCTTAGCCAGTATCCGGAATCCCAGGGGTGACAGGTGCAGGCCATCTCTGGCAAAGCATTGTGGTCTGTCGATCATGTCATCCCAAGCAGACAGAGACTGGATTCCCTTAGAATGACACCAGAATCTTAGCCAATTGTTGAAGTCAATCATTTTGCCCCTATACTGTGGTATCATTCTGGGTGATGGCAGAATGCTACTCAGGGCTAGGGTCATACCTGCCTGGGCTACAAGATCAGAGAGCTCTTCCATGTCTTTTTTCATGTAGTCCAGGGAGGTACATCTCCGGTCATTCACACCAACATGGACAATGACAGAGTCATATTTGTACTTGTTGTGGAGTGACCTGAGTGCGTGGGCTATGTAGTGGATCCTGACACCCAACAGGCAGCTGACAGTAACCTTCTCCTTGTTTAGCCTGGTGAGTGGGACATCAGTGTGCCTGACTATAGAGTCACCAATGACTAGTGTGTTGGGTACGTTGTTTTGCCTTATTGGCTGTGGTTGAGTGGCACACTGAGTCTGTGAGCTATGTGTCATTTGGGTTGTGTTGGGGGATGGAGGTTGCTTGCGTTTCTGCTTTGGAGGTCTCTGTTGCTTAGACAGATTATTATTGAGAGCCCACTATGTGTGTGTGTATATATATATATATATATATATATATATATATATATACATATATATATATATATATATATATATACATATATATATATATATATATATATATATATATATTTTTTTTT
This sequence comes from Protopterus annectens, assembly GCF_019279795.1. NCBI lineage: Eukaryota > Metazoa > Chordata > Ceratodontiformes > Protopteridae > Protopterus > Protopterus annectens. Next base: position 1,286,607,008 of record NC_056726.1, on the reverse strand, counting down.
TTTTTTTTTTTGCATGCATGTATTTTAAACAAATCATATTTTTAGTTGTAAAGTTATGGGGTCTTTACAACTGATTGATATGATTGGTAAGAAGAATTCCAGAGGGGATGTTATACTTAATAATGAAACTAATTAGTGCAGAGTACAAGGAGGTGAGGACTTTTTTTGATCAGGATGACATACTCTTTGCTATGAACTGTACAAGGTAAAAGAATTTCCTAATCACACTACTGCAAACACAAAAGACTGTAAGAGAGTACTTCAGAGTCCACACAAAAGGAAGTTAATTCACCTTGTTCACTTCACTTTATTAACTTAAACAATTTTCGTCCCACTAAGTTGTGGGACTTCTTCAGATAAAAATCATTTTAAAAAATCCAACATAAAATAGTGACAATTACCAGTCACCTGCTCGCATCCACCAATGCACAGTACGTACCAATTAACAGATTAATTAACAGTACATCTTAAAAATAAAGGCATATACTCAACTTTTACTATAAAAATATATATAAAATATCAAGTTATGTGAATATATATATACATATATATATATATGTATATATATATATATATATATATATATATATATATATATATATATATATATATATATATCCATATATGGGTCCTTGTCAGAATGTCGAAAGTACAGTTAATCGAACTGCACTTTGACGAACTGACTTTAGCGAAAGTACATAACATCGAATATGCACGTTCGCTAAAACAAAGTAAAAAACGAAAAAACATGCAGTTTACATGTTTTGTTAGATGTACATCAACATATTCTGTTGATGTACAACTAACTAATCTTTTGTGGAGATTGCGGTACAGTGGGGATAAGGGAATATTCCCTTTTCCCCACTGTAGTGCGATCTTGAAGTTAGAATATTAAAGTAGGGTGGCATGGGGGGTGCAGGGGGGCTTGTTCCCCTGCATAGTAGTGTTTACATTTTTTTTGTGTGTATTTTTTAATTTTGTTTTGTTTACTTTAGCGAAAGTGCATGTTCGATGTTATGCACTTTTGCTAAAGTGGGTTTGTAAAAGTGCAGTTTGATGAACTGCACTTTAGATGTTTTAACATAGACCCATATATATATATATATATATACATATATATATATATATATATATATATATATATATATATATATATATATATATATATATATGGGTCTACTTCACATGGTTGACAGTTCATTTGACCGACTTTTATTTGGTCGACAATTCATTTGATCGACAATCAGTTTTATGTGGGGGGCCGTGCCCCCCACACCCCCCCTAACTATATATATCAACTCCAGGGTCGCACAACATTGGGGAGGGGGGCAAATCTGCCTGTCGACCATATGAATTGTCGACCAAATAAATGTCGATCAAATGAACTGTCGACCATGTGAAGGGGACCCATATATATATATATATATATATCTATATATATATATATATATATATATATGCCCACACATAAAAATATGTGTATGTATACACACTCAAACACTAAATACTGTATCTAAAAACGCATGATATAATACATGAAAATGTGTATATATCTATCTATCTATCTATATACATATATATATGTATATATATATATATATATATATATATATATATATATATATATATATATAGTGTGTTCTTTAGAATTATTTAGATGTTGTTCATATTTTTCATACTCAAGTTGGAAAAAAACACATATGCTACAACTTCCCCTATATCATATCCTTAATTAACCTTAAAAACAAGTACAAGCTAACCCTCAAATGTTTCATGCACTCTCTAGATGATACAATCTAATAAATGCAAAAAGGTACATAAAAGATACATAAAAAAATACAACTGCCAGCACATAAAATTATATTTGAACTATCTCATTAAACTTGTTAGTTTTAAAATGCAGGCAATAGAATAAACTTCATTTAAGCCTGGAAACTGGCAAGCACTAGTACGTAATTGCCAAAGCAATTCTAATCTTTCTAATAACAGTGAATCAGGACCCCCTCTCCCATTAGGTATCATAGAGTCAATTGTTCTAAATTTGAATTTGTTTACCATGAAATCCCTAATATGCCTGGCCAAGTGTTCTCTTATTTCGATTTCCTTATTTGGTATAAATGTTCATAGACCCGCTGTCTTAGTCTCCTGTCGGTTTTACCGATATAGAATGCTGACACTGTTGGCATTGGGCAACATACACAACAAATTTGGATTGACAATCAAGTTTGTATTTAGTACTAAACTCACACCTCCTGATGATAAAACACTGACCTGTTTACATATAAAGGCAATAACGGCACATATAACATTTGTTCATACCCTTCCTATTATTAATAATCATGTTTACATTATTCTGTTCCAAGAGGTTTTTCAAGTTTTGCCCTCTTTTAATAGGACACGGGGTGGACCTTGGAGTTTATAACTAACTGCATAATCATTCTTAATTAACACCCAGCTTTTGTGAATAACTATCCATACTAAATGGTGTTATCAAACTTAAACAATCAATGATACTCCATTCTTGATCCACCCTATTCTGCCTAGTCGTCATGGACTCGAGTCCATCCTTACTACCCAAAATTGGTTTATAAAAAACACTTGATCTTTTATCCTGGACTTCAGTTAACAGATTAACAAGCAAGGAACTTGGGTAGCCTCTCTTAGAAAACATCTCTCTGAGTCTATTACATTCAAGAATAAAACCATTATCCTTGGAGACCATGCGAGCTGCCTTAACCAATTGCCCCTTCACCACAGATCTTTGTTGGTGAAGGGGATGGCAGCTACTGAAATGTAAAAAGGCATTATAGTAGGTCCCCTTCCTAAATATACTTGCTGTATAGTATCCATTAATATAATCATTACTCAGATCGACCTCTAAATGTGCGATTCTCTCCTTAATTAAAAATAAACATAAAGGTCAAAAATTGCATTGTAGTGTTAAAGTACGAGACCAATTCACCCGCCTTTACCTCATCACTTTCAACCAACATAAAGATATTATCCAGGAATCTTGTGCAGAAATGGATCTGACAAGAAATTTGTGGGCTTTTTCTAACAAATTCTTGTTCCCAGTATACCATCACAAGATTTGCAAAGCTCGCTCCACAAGGGGAGTCCATCGCCACACCAATTTTTTTTATAGATAAAACCTATCACTAAAGATGAGGAAATTATAAGACAGGACTATATCTAGCAATTCCTCTAGTACGGAAATGTCTGACAAAGGTGTGCCCTTGTTTCATAACATAAAACTAACTCATTCAATACCTTCCAAATGGGGGATTGAGGAGTAAAGATCCTTAACATCCACAGTCAGGAAGTTAAGGTCTTTATCAAACTTTAGCTTACTTATATTGGCCTGGAATGACCATGAATCTGTACAAATTTGACTCTCCTCGGAGACATATTTCTTTAAAATGTGGTCAAGGAATTTAGCGCAAGAATAAGTGATGCTGTTCCTGGCATCCACAAGGAGTCTCATAGGTGGGTCATTGACACTCTTGTGTATCTTAGGGATGCCAAAAAGGATTAGAATTCTAGGGGCTGGCATACTCAAAAAGTTAAAAAGTTCAATATCTACATTACCCTCAATTAACATATCGTTGAAACAAGACCGAATTCTCACGTATGCCATGTTGAGTTCATTACTTCCGACCTCTGAATACACATTACTATCCAGGACTTTGCTCATTCTAGTCACGTAGTCATCAATATTCATAATCACAATCCCCCCTCCCTTGTCCAGTTGCATCACTCTCACATGTGCTGGCTTAAGTAAATCTAATGCCTGCCTCTCAGCCTTAATGATATTTTATACATAATTCCTATTCCATCCATCTGAACCTAAACAATTACTAATATCTAATTCACACACTTTTTCATACAGTGCTATCGTAGGGTGTAAAGGAGGGTAAAAAGTTATGGCGACATGAAAAGTGTTAACATTATGGCTACCTTGGCCCAGTACCACAGTTAAATTCAATTTTCTGATAAATGATTTTAAATCAACAAGTGTTTTTTGCCAAGTCCGCCCTGCATGTCAGAACAAAAATATGCCCTTTTGCCAAAAGGTCCGTCCACTAGTACTGAATCAACATACAAATTTGAAAAATTTAAAGATCTTAAAGTCTCTTTTTGTGTTAAAGATGACTTTGCAATAATTATAGTCAGTTGCAAATAAATTGTTTACCTTCCCCATTTGTTCTGCTTGTTCCTGTTGTTGTAGTTCACACGGGGCATTCCTTGTCATAAATTGTGGCTCGAGGTCTGATTCTAAAAATTTACAGAACCGGGAGAAGAATGAGAAGCTCTAATAATCTGGTGATTGTTTGCATAGTTAACCAGATTTGTTTGCGAAGACTTACTATTTGCGATCGGTTCGCTCCTCCTCACAGTAACTGCCATCTGTTCAACTATGTTTAAATTTCCTGTAGCCATTTCTTCCAGGTGTCTATTATCATATGGGCCTCCCTCAACCTCATTGTGAGCATTCGGAGAACTCGACTGCGATAAAGGTGGTTTAGGATAGGCCAAACCAGCTCCATAGGCATGGCGATCTCTACTCAATTTCTTCAGTTTAACATTTTTTTAATTTAATTATATACTGGTCAATACTAGTAAAAGTCCTTTTATATTCAAAGCGATACTGGGAAAAGTCAATGCTTGCTTTAATAGAATTATCCAAAACAGTGGCTTCCTGTATTAGAGAATCTGCAAATACTTGATAATACTTGCATATCAGATCCAAAAGCTCAAGACCATGTCTATCAAAGAGTTTGATTAAATCCTTGTGGAAAGCTGATCCATCCATTAACCCTGTAGGGTACTGCCAGACTCTAAGACTTTTCGGGACAATGCCTTCACTAATGCATTCCTGAAAGTAAGCTATTTCCAATTGGAGTTTTTTTATATTTAATTAGCTTTTGGTCTAATTGTGTAAGTTGAGAAGAAATGTCCACTAACCCTCCAGCTGGTTGCTCCAATTCATTAATAAAAGTTGGTACCTGTAATGTAAGTGGTTCATTGAGCCAAGAATTCAAATTAGGAGCCCCTATAAGCCCCTAGGGTTCTTCTCTATTAAACGATACACTGGCATTATTCCCTTGAAGATTTTGCTGCTCTTCTAGTCCAGGACTATCACCCTGGAGAGAATTAGTTGTAATTACAAGGGGAAATTCAGTGGGATTAATCAAAGCTATATTACTGCCCATTCTAGCAGTATCCACTTGTGACACCATAGCATTTTGCATTTGCGAGCTCAAACTGACACCAGACAAGGTATCCAATCTCATGGTAAGATTCTCCACACGTTGACACAACGCCTCTATAAGTAAAGTTAAATTCCCAATATCACCGTTCTGAGAAGTAGGTAATTGGGTACCCAAAGAACTCTCTGCAGCCAGGGGTAACAAACAAACATGAAAACTAAGAAAAGAAACCACACTACTGAAAACACAAATGACTATCAGAGAGTACTTCAGAGTCCACACAAAAGGAAGTTAATTCACCTTGTTAACTTCACTTTATTAACTTAAGCGCTTTTCACCCACTAAGTTGTGGGACTTCTTCAAATAAAAAACATTTAAAAGATCAATCATAAAATAGTGACAACTACCAGTCACCTTCTCACATCCACCAATGCATAGTACTTACCAATTAACAGATTAATTAACAGTACATCTTAAAAATAAAGGCATATACTCAACGGTGATATTGGAAATTTAACTTTACTTATAGAGGCGTTGTCTCAAAGTGTAGAGAATCTTACCACAAGATTGGATACCTTGTCTGGTGTCAGTCTGAGCTCGCAACTTCAAAATGCTACTGTGTCACAAGTGGATACTGTTAGAATGGACAGTAATATAGCTTTGATCAATACTACTGAATTTCCCCTTTGAATTAAAACTAATTATCTATAGGCTGATAGTCCCAGACTAGTGGAGCAGCGAAATCTTCAAGGGAATAATGCCAGTGTATCGTTTAATAGAGAAGAATCCTCATGGCTTATAGCGGCTCCTAATTTGAATTCTTGGCTCAATGAACCACTTATGTTACAGGTACCAACTTTCAGTAACAAATTGGAGCATCCGGCTGGAGGGTTAGTGGACATTTTGTCTCAACTTAAACAATTAGACCACAAGCTAATTAAGTATAAAAAACTCCAACTGGAAATAGCTTACTTTCAGGAATGCATTTGTGAAGGCATTGTCCTGAAAGGTCTTAGAGTTTGGCAATACCCTACAGGATTAGTGGATGGATCAGCTTTCCACAAGGATTTAATCAAACTCTTTGATAGACATGGTCTTGAGCTTTTGGATCTGATGTGCAAGTATTATCAAGTATTTGCAGATTCCCTAATACAGAAAGCCACTGTTTTGGATAATTCTATTAAAGCAAGCATTGACTTTTCCCAGTATCGCTTCGACTATGAAAGGACTTTTACTAGTATTGACCAGTATATCATTAAATTAAAACATGTTAAACTGAAGAAATTAAGTAGAGATTGACATGCCTATGGAGCTGGTTTGGCCTGTCCTAAATCACCTTTATCGCAGTCGAGTTCTCCGATTGGTCACAATGAGGTTGAGGGAGGTACATATGATAATATACACCTGGAAGAAATGGCTACAGGAAATTTAAACAACGTTGAACAGATGACAGTTACTGTGAGGAGGAGCTAATGCATCGCGAATAGTAAGACTTCAGAAGCAAATCTGGTTAACTATGCAAACAGTAACCAGATTATTAGAGCTTCTCATTCTTCTCCCGGTTCTATAAATTTTCAAAATCAGGCCTTTAGCCACAATTTAAGACAAGGAATGCCCCGTGTGAATTACAACAACAGGAACAAGCAGAACAAACAGGGAAGGTAAACAATTTACTTATAACTAACTATAATTATTGCACAGTCATCTTAAACACATAAAGAGACTTTAAGATCTTTAATATTTCAAATATGTATGTTGATTCAGTACTAGTGGACCTTTTGGCAAAAGGGCATACTTTTGTTCCGACATATAGGGCGTACTTGGCAAAAACACTTGTTGATTTAAAATTATTTGTCAGAAAATTGAATTTAACTGTGTTATTCAGCCAAGGTTGCCATAATGTTAACACTTTTCATGTCACCAGCACATTTTACCCTTTTTACACCCTACGATAGCACTGCATGAAAAAGTGTGTGAATTACATATTAGTAATTGTTTAGGTCCAAATGCATGGACTAGGAATTATGTATATAATATCACTAAGGCTGAGAGGCAGGCAATAGATTTACTTAAGCAAGCACGTGTGAGAGTGATGCAACCAGACAAGGGAGGGGGGCTTGTGATCATGAATACTGATGACTATGTGACTAGAATGTGCAAAGTCCTGGATACTAATGTGTATTCAGAGGTCTGAAGGAATGAACTCAACATGACATATGTGAGAATTTGGTATTTTTTGAACGATATGTTCATTGAGGGTAAAGTAGATATTGAACTTTTTGAGTATGCCAGCCCCTAGAATTCCAATCCTTTTTGGCATCCCTAAGATATACAAGAGTGTCAATGATCCACCTAGGAGACTCCTTGTTGATGCCAGGAACAGCATCACTTATTCTTGCGCTAAGTTCCTTGACCACATTTTAAAGAAATATGACTCTTAGGAGAGTCATATTTTCAAGGATTTGTGGTCATTCCTGGCCAATATAAGTAGGTTAAAGTTTGATAAAGACCTTAATATCCTGAATGTGGATGTTAAGGATTTTTACTTCTCAATCCCCCATTTGGAAGGTATTAAATGGGTTCGTTTTATGTTACAAAACAAGGGCACACCATTGTCAGAAATTTCCCTAATAGAGGAATTGTTAGATATTATCCTGTCTTATAATTTCATCATCTTTAATGATAGGTTTTTGCTACTAAGAATTGGTGTGGCGAAGGGCTCCCCTTGGGGACCCAGCTTCACAAACCTTGTGATGGCATACGGGAAAAAGAATTTGTTAGAAAAAAAAACACAAATTTCTTGTCAGATCCATTTGTAGACATGATTCCTGGATGATATCTTCATGTTGGTTGAAGGTGATGAGTTAAAGGCAGGTAAACTGGTTTCATACTTTAACACTACGATGCAATTTTTGACCTTTATGTTTATTTTTATTAAGGACAGAATCTCATATTTAAACATTGATCTGAGTAAAGATTATATTAATGGATGCTATGCAGCAAGTATATTTAGGAAGGAGACCTACTGTAATGCGTTTTTACATTTCAGTAGCTGCCATCCCCTTCACCAAAAAAGATCTGTGGTGAAGGGGCAATTGGTTAGTGCAGCTCACATGGTCTCCAAGGATAATGATTTTATCCTTGAATGTAATAGACTCAAAGAGATGTTTTCTAAGAGAGGCTACCCGAGTTTCTTGCTTGTTAATCTGTTAACTGAAGTTCAGGATAAAAGATTAAGTGGTTGCTATAAACCGGTTTTGGGCAGTAAGGATGGACCCGAGTCCATGATGACTAGGCAGAATAGGGTGGATCAAGAAAGGAGTATCATTGGCTGGTCGAGTTTGATAACACCATTTAGTATGGATAGTTATGAAATTTTTGGGTATTATCCACAAAATCTGGGAGTTAATTAAGAATGATTCTGCAGTTAGATATAAACTCCAAGGTCCACCCCGTGTCATATTTAAAAGAGGGCAAAACTTGAAAAACCTCTTGGAACAGAATAATGTAAACACGATTATTAATAATAGGAAGGGTATGCACAAATGTTATATGTGCCAGTATTGCCCATATATGGAAAGAGGTCAGTGTTTTACCATCAGGGGGTGTGAGTTTAGTGCTACATACAAACTTGATTGTCAATCCAAATTTGTTGTGTATGTTGCCCAATGCCAACAGTGTCCAGCGTTCTATATCAGTAAAACCAACAGGAGACTGAGGGAGTGGGTCTATGAACATTTATACCAGATAAGGAAATCCAAACAGGAGAATACTTTGGCCAGCCATATTAGGGATTTCACAGACCACAATTTCAAATTTAGAGCAACTGACTCTATGATACCTGATGGGAGAGGGGTCCTGATTCACTGCTTGCCAGCTTCCAGGCTTAAATGTAGTTTATTCCATTGCCTGCATTTTAAAACTAAAAAGTTTAATGAAATAGTTCAAATACAATTTTATGTGCTGGCATTTGTATTTTTTATGCATCTTTTATGTACCTTTTTGTATTTATTAGACCGTATCATCTAGAGAGTGCATGAAACATTTAAGGGTTAGCTTGCACTTGTGTTTAAGGTTAATTAAGGATATGATATAGGGGAAGTTGTAGTATTTGTGTTTTTTTCCAACTTGAATATGAAAATTATAAACAACATCTAAATAATAATTCTAAAGAACACACTTTTAAACACACACACATATATATATATATATATATATATATATATATATATATATAAAACGGCAACCTCTTCAAAAAACCAATCCAATGAAAAAAAGAAGTAAACCAAAAGGAGAAGTAGTCCAGCTGCTCGAAAGTTTTATTCACCAACAAAATAGCAATGAATGAACGCTATTAACAAACCATGCGTTTTCGTCCTCAATGGACTTCATCAGATACAATTTCATTAACAGTTTCTACCCTATTGTATACTTATTATCATTAATACCCTAACCAATCACTACATTCATTTAATTAAGTAATGCAAACATGTTCATTGCTATTTTGTTGGTGAATAAAACTTTCGAGCAGCTGGACTACTTCACCTTTTGGTTTACTTCTTTTTTCATTGGATATATATATATATATATATATATATATATATATATATATATATATATTATATATATGTATATATATTTATATATATATATATATATATATATATATATATATATATAATATGGATCCCCTACACTACACCAACATGCCACAAAGCCGACACCCAAAACACCAAGACCAAAAAACCGACAACACACAATGCCGGAAACTCACAAAACCGAACACCATAATACCGACACACAAAACATGAACTACGCATTACACACAACTATATATGCACTAATAATCACCACAAATCTCCGTACCACAGGATCCAATGAAGGCAGTCCCACAGCTTGATGTAAAGGCCAATGTGAAGAAAACTGGGTTAAATCCACAGAAAAACTTTTCCGTCCACAAGACACGAACTCAAACGCGCTGTAATGGTAAAAACTTTTAATGACAACACAGCATAGCACAGCACGACAGTGTTCAGACTGTTCCAAACAGGATGCAAGCAGAAAGATTTAGTGCTTTCATTTCCAAAACAGGAAACTTCGTCAGAATAATACGTATATTCCCGCTTGCTGTTTTATACAACTTCTGAACTCAATTACTCAGTTATTCAATTTCCTTTTAATCTCTTGGTTAAAGTAAAATACAATTTAAAGCACCAAAAGCAAAAGCAAAACAAAAGACTTTTTTGGTCGTTTGAATCCATGTACAAAAGACTTCTTTTTACAGGATTTCATATAAAGTCATTATAATAATCAATATAACACTATAGCGCTAAATCTTTCTGCTTGCATTCTGTTTTAGATTCATGGTTACCATCACAATTACAATAGTTGGCAATGAAACTAGGTTGGGGCCCTTCCTTTGAGTTTGCTGTGCAAACTCTGTAACTTGCTAGTAAGCTCTGGGGTTTACCAGTGAGTGTTAGAGGGCTTGCAGTTGCTGCCAAAATCAGTAGTGAAAGGTAATACCAATGCCCTGCTAAAACTGTTCATTTTCTCAGTTCCTAGGGGTCTAATTAACCCCAAAGGGTTATCCAATAACCCATAGCCACCCCTTTCACTAGTTTAAATAGTTACCCCTCAAAGGAAATGAAATTATTGTCCAGAACCATCTCCATACAGGAGATTCACATCACATCTCTATAGGAAACCCATGTATTCCAACTCTCTTTTGCATTTTGAGAGTTGGCACACTTTGCACCAAAAGAAATCCCTTGTGAAGGATCAATGTGTAAGATTGGCCAGAATGGTTTCAGAGGACAATGATTTTTTTAGAGATTGTGACCTCCTACTGGGGATGTTACAGGAAAGAGGCTACCCCCTCAGTTTGTCAAAGACATAATAGGGGAAGTAAAACAAAAAAGAACTAATGGGGTTTATAAAACATTATTGGATAACCCTTTGGGGTTAATTAGACCCCTAGGAACTGAGAAAATTAACAGTTTTAGCAGGGCATTGGTATTACCTTTCACTACTGATTTTTTTTTATATCAAAAGCATCATTTGTGATTGTTGGAATATGCTTCATATTGATGAGAATATCATTAACAAATTAAGTGAAAAAACCCTGCTGGTATACAAAAAGTGTATATCTTTCAAACGTCTAGTTGAAAGAAAAAAGGTGGGACCAGGACCAAGTGGTACTTTCAGATGTGGAAGATGCACCCAATGTTCTTTTATCATCGATGCCAAATTTATTAAACTTAGGATATTTTGGGAAAATCACTACACACAAAAAGTACTTTTGTTAATGTAAGGGGATTGTATATGTTGCATCCTGTACAGGTTGTGACTGTTACTATGAGGGTAAGACTGTCCGAGCTTTAAGACAACGGATTTATCAACATAGTTATGATATCAACAAACACAGGGAAACTAATGCCTTATTCAAGCACATTAAATTACATCCCACTCACTGGTTCAAGTTTTTTGTATTAGAGCAGGCTGACTTGGGTGTAAGAGGTGGACCTGTTGATGATTTTCTTGAATTTCTAGAACTCAAGTGGCAAATAAGGTTAAATGTGTGTGTGCCACCTGAGCTCAATGACAAAATTTCTATCAGTTCCATGTTAAAATTAAAAGCTGTTTCCTTTATATAATGTTTTTACATATGTTTTATTTTTGGGGGTATTTTTGGTTTAATAATTCTTGTAAGGGTATGTAGGAAATGACCTACCTTTGTAGTAGGATATGACATCTTTCAACAGGAAATGACAACCTTATTGGTTGACCAATTGTGGAGTAGGGCAGGCTATTTAAATCAGTAACAAGTGTGTTATGTAGTTCTGAAGAAGTCAATGCAATGTACTTTTGACGAAAGCGCTAAACTCTTATCGTTGTGGAATAAATTTGTTGGATTTTTTACCTTTGGTGCAAAGCCGTAGATGAGGGTAAGGTTCTTCACACAGCCTATCTAGATCTCTCCAAGACTTTCAACACCATCCCCCATTTTGGAATTAAAGATAACCTCACTAAACTAGGTATAAATCCCTATGTCACAAGATGGGTTGCCAAATGGCTCACTGACAGAACCCACACTGTGAAAGTAGCAGACTCCAAATCTGACTTCAGACCACTGACAAGTGGAGTACCATAGGGTTCAGTCCTGGGTCCTTTCCTGTTTGGTACCTACTTCTTTGAAGTACAGGCTAACACAGAAGGTCTTTGGCTAATGAAGTTCGCAGATGACTGCAAACTAGGAACCATAATCAAAACTCCTAATGATGTGGACATCATACAAAAGGGCGTCACTGAGACAGATGCCTGTTGTCAAAGCCATGGCCTCAAGCTCAATGCCAAAAAGTGCATTGTCATCCCCTTTGGTAAAAACTTTGTACCCGTGAACTACCACATAGGTGGTAGTCTACTTAACTCTGAAAGTGTGATAAGAGACCTTGGGACACAGGTGGACAGTAGTCTCTCCTTTGATAATCACATCGCCACAGTAGTCAGGAAACCCTTCTACATGGCACACCTCATCACAAAAGGTTTCTCATACAGGAAAAAAGAGGTCATTGTTCCCCTCTACTCATCACTCATTAGACCCATTATAGAGTACAACACCCCTTTTGGCATGTACCTCACAAGACATCTACAACAACAGGAAAGGATGCAGAAATACCTCATAAAGAGGATTACTGGCCTTAAACAGATGCCCTATGCAGACCATCTCAAAAAACTCCAGCTTTACTCTGTCACATATCGCCTACTCAGAGACAATCTCTGCCTAACACACAAAGCTATGTCAAACCCAGAGCTTTTAGCATGCTCCACTTAAAGAAATCCCAATCCCTCCCAGCTACATGCTCTAGGGACCTAAACCTTGTCACCACAATAAACAGAACATACTGGAGGGATAGATTCCTGTCCCAGAAACTTCCCATATTCTGGAACAAACTACCTATCTATATCAAACAAAGCTCCTCATTAGCACTCTTCAAGAAAAATCTTGATGATTGGATGGGAAATAGGAAACTCACCCCGGGGATCACTTCTGTGGCTCTACTTGATAGGGGCACAGGGAAAATTATTTTCTTGGGTGGCGAAAACCAGGGTACCTTTTTGGCTAAGCTTATATAGGCCCAAGGGCCAATAGCCTAGTACCTACCTGTGAACCTGTGAACCTAAATCACTGTCACAAAGCAAATTTTTTTCTCACAACATCATCTTTAACGCCACACACAGGTCTTCCCTGTATCAACTCATCATTTTAATCACCAAATCTGCACATTTTAACTATAGTTCTCAAGTCGATTATACATGCTGCAAATGTTTCTGCTGACTTTTGATCCCTTGTGCAAAATAAGTGCCTTTCCATTGTAATGTTGGTCCTGGGGTTACACATTTCTCTAAATGTACGTGTTAAGCATTCAGGGTCCTCCCTTGACTCAGCCCGTACAACAATATGATGGTTTTCCCCCTGTCCAGCATAGATAGCAGGTGAATACACAAATGAAAGCTCCCTTTCAATGGCTTTTTACCCAGCTAAATTAAGTAGAATAAATGCCTTTGTATGGTCATCTTTATCAGAAAATGCAACCTATATGAAAATGCTGTACTCTTGCTGAAACACTCTCCATTTCTCAGCAATATTATTATCAAACACAAGTGGACTTGGTTTTCAGAATCCATCTGGTATGCCAACAAAGTATGACCAAACACACTGAACATATGGCCCTTGTAATTATGTATGAATAAATTGCCTCTCTGCAGCTTGCAGTAACACTCAAATGCACAATAAACTCTTCAAAATACTGTACTTTGCAAAATATGCTCTGAAATGGCTGTATTTTCAAAATAACTTTGCTGTAACACTGCACAAACATGAGAATACTTTATACACTTCTGATAACTTGGATAGCCTCAGTTAATAGGAAAAATATGTGCTTTGCAAAAAATGTGGTTGCTTACTTGTATTTTATTTGTTTTGTTTGTTTTATGCAAGTCAGACTTTATTTCAAACATTTTCCATAGTAATTTGATTATTTCTATCAATATTGGACATTTTGACTTATTTTAATATTATTTAGTATGGTATGTAATACTTCATTTCATATTTTGTGAATAAGAAATGATTTGAGCAAGTTTTAATATTTGAACTTTGTGTCTGACCTGTTTTGCGAATTATGCATGTAGCAAGGACGATCCATTTCTCATTATTCCTCCAGCCATAGCTAGATGCCTTTTGAATTCAAAGCAGAGAAACTGCAGTTCTTTCTGGCCATAAGATGTTTTGCCATGCGTCTTCTGACACCATGTCTCTTTAGACATGTCACTTCTGACACCATGCCGCTTGTACCCTTGTACATTGAAGACAAAGCATAAGGGGTAGTTTGTTTAAGATGCTTTATTACATTGAAACACATCAGCATGGATAGCAGCATCATTAAATGTAAATGAACCGATTAACTACAAAATGGCAGTTAGAATTGCACATGCTCAGTATTTATACACTTGTGCAAGCCCTTCGATAGCTTCTTAAAGAGACATACACACATTGATCTACACTGACCATTTTTGGATTTTTTGTCTCTGTTACAAATTATTTTAGCTGTTTGCTCTGTGACAGTAAAATGCTGTGTCTCTAAAATGGTTTGATACATTCTAATAACAGTATTAGAAAATGTTATTGAGAGCTCTCATGTATCTCTACTTTCCTCCATCCCTCCATCCATCTATCCATCCATCCATCCATCCATCCATCCATCCATCCATCCATCTATCCATCCAGCTATTGTTCCATTTTCTGAAGTGTCTGTCTTTGTGAGGGTGATGGCTTTATTACACAGGGCAGGGCAGACATATTGTCTTAGCCCTACTAACAATATCCAGTTCATCTTATGGATCCTCAAGCATTCACAGACAAGCTTAGAAATATAATGCCTCCAGCATATTCTAGGTCTGACACCTGGTTCTCTTTTATATCCATTAGTCTAAGATGGCAGTAGATGGTTGCTTGCAGGTAATACATTGGCTATATAATTTATTAAGTTAGTTATCTGATTGCTTGCTAATTTGCTTTGGAATTCTATATAGTGAATTCTATACTTTTGTCCTGTTTGCTGGATAGCATTCTAGTTATTCTGGTAATCTCTGACTATGGAGTGCTGCTTGGAGCAGCCATTTCTTTACAATTCTTACCTGTGGATGTTTTCATTGGGGTTGTTTTTTCTTTCAACTGCCTCAGGGCAGTGCTAAATTCTACAGACTCTATTACCTAATATTTCTTTACATATTTTTTTTTTTACTGTAGATGGTAGACATTGTAGTACTTTGCTTTGGTAATGAAGCATTTGTGTTGTTTTCATAGATGGCTGCTATTCTGCAGACTGGAGATAATGTGATAGTATAGTGATCTGGCATTTGGAGACAGATGCATAGTGTGCACTTTGTTGCCACTTGTCCACAGGCTTCAAAGCTTTACTGTTATAAAGTACAGTTTTGTACCTACCATAAATGTAGATGTTCGAAGATCCACATTGCTGCAGTCCTTACACTTGGGTAGTCCGCTGTCCACGGTCAGCCCGAATATCAAAGTACAAGGCTGACGTCGGTCAGGGCGCATTTAACTGACGTCAGGACGTCAGGGTACAAATGCGCATGACCGGCGTCATATCCTCAGTCTTTTCTTGCCCCAGATGTCAGAAGACCTTAAAAATAAAGGTCAAAACCAAAAGACAGCAAACAAATAACCAACCACCCTTGCACTAACTATATGTACAATATATACAATATACACAAAATGTACAACCCAACCCACACAACCACCTCCAACTACAGAGGGGAAGGAGGGAGGGTAAATTGGACTGCAGCAATGTGGATCTTCGAACATCTACATTTATGGTAGGTACAAAACTGTACTATGTTCTTCATCTCACATTGCTGCAGTCCTTACACTTGGGTAGAATCCCAAAGCAGAGGTAAGGGAGGATGGCTAACTATAAGGAAGCAGGAGCTGCCAAAATGCCCTGCAAAACCGCAGTGGCAAAACCAGCCCTGGACTTAGAGTAAAGTGGCAGGTGATAATGCCTAGAGAAAGTATGCACAGAACTCCAAGTAGCTGCCTCCAAAATATCCTTGGTTGCCACTCCCTCAAAAAGCTGTTGAAGTGGCAGTAGCCCTAGTGGAATGAGGCCTAATCCCAGCTGGAACCTCCTTGCCATGATGGGAATAACAGAAAGCAATGCAAAACCCAATCCACTTAGAAATAGTTTGTTTTGACACAGGCTTGCCCTGAGAACTCAAAGCAAAAGAAACAAACAACTGCTGAGACTTCCTGAACCCTTTAGTTCTGTCCAAATAATAACGCAACTGCCTGTGTACATCCAAAGTGTGCAAAATCTTTTCCCCTTATTTTGGGGATTTGCATAAAAAGTAGGCAAATGAATAGTCTGGTTTAAAGCCACACTAGAAACCACCTTAGGCATAAAGGAAGGATTAGTACGTAATGATACCCTATCCTTATGGAAAATCAAGAAAGGCTCAACTGCCATAAGGGCCTGTAATTCAGAAACCCTTCTTGCAGAGGTAATGGCCAACAAAAAAGCAGTCTTCCATGATAAATATTTCAACTCAGCAGTAGCTGCAGGCTCAAAAGGTTGTAGAGTGAGTTTCTCCAACACAAAATTGAGATCCCAAGCAGGAGTAGGAGCTCTTCGTGGGGGTCTTATATTCTTTGCCCCTCTAAGAAATTGCTTGAACAAAGGATGAGAAAACAATGGCGGGTCGCAATCATAGTGAGCTGAAATGGCTGCAGCATGAACTTTAATAGAAGAGAAAGACAAACCTTTGTCTAGTAACTCAATAAGATATTGAAGAGCCACACACAAATTAGGCTCAGAAACATCAAAATCTTTTGCTGCACTCCAAAATAAAAATCTCTTCCATTTATCAGCATACACTTTCCTTGTACTAGGCCTTCTAGCTTCCAAAATAACATTCAAAACTTGCTGAGGAAGTGGAGGCCCATTATGGTTCAAAACAGAATATGCCAGGCTGTTAGGTGCCGAGAGTGAAGCTTGACATTGAGCAAATGGCTGTCCTCCTGTGACAACAGGTGTGGAATCGAAGGCAAAGGCCATGGAGGCTTCCATACTAGACTTCTTAGTAATGGGTACCAGTGCTGTCGAGGCCAATCTGGAGCTATTAAAATCATCCTTGGCTTGTCCTGTCTGACCTTCAGAAGTACCTTTGGGAGGAGAGGCAGAGGTGGAAAGGCATACACATGAAGATTGCTCCAATTGAAAGAAAGAGCATCCACTCTCCAAGCTGTGGGATGAAACCTTTCGTGCAAAACTTTGGCAGCTGATGGTTTAGTGGAGAAGCGAACAGATCTATGTCTGGAGTTCCCCATGACACTGTCAATTTCTGAAATACATGAGGATCCAATTTCCACTCGTGGGGATCCATAATTTGTCTGCTCAACACATCTGCTAAGGAGTTCTGTGCTCCTGGCAGAAACCTTGCTTGAAGATTGAGCTGTAAACTGAGAGCAGTCTCCCACAAAATCATTGCTTGCCTGCATAGAGGATAAGAATGCGTTCCCCCTTGCT
Source organism: Protopterus annectens (assembly GCF_019279795.1). Classification (NCBI taxonomy): domain Eukaryota; kingdom Metazoa; phylum Chordata; order Ceratodontiformes; family Protopteridae; genus Protopterus; species Protopterus annectens. The sequence goes on along the minus strand of NC_056726.1, from coordinate 1,286,589,190 downwards.
TGTTGATGTACCACATGACAGTTGTGTTGTCTGTTAGAATCAACACCTGTCCTGGAAGAAGGAATTCCTTGAAAGCTATTAATGCAAACTGGACTGCTAACATCTCCTTCATGTTGATATGTAGATGTTGTAGTCTGACAGGCCACTTGTTTTGTATCCACTTTCCATTTAGATGAGCCATCCAAGCTTTGTCTGAGGCATCTGTCGTTAAAATCTGACTTGCCTCTGGCCGGGTCACAGAGAGTCCCTTGTTTAGGTGACATTCCTGAGCCCACCACAAAAATTCCTTCTAAATGCAAGGTATTATTTGAATGACAGTGTCCAGATCCTGGCAGTGCTGTGTCCATACATTTTTGAGATACCATTGTAGCTTCCTCATATGCAGTTTGGCATTGGGAAGCACCAGAATACAAGATGCCATGAACCCTAAGGCTTGAAGGACTGTCCTTGCAGTCAGCCCGGACTGATGAGATAGTCGATGGAAGTAAAGGGATAGACTCTTTTGTTTGTCCGGGGTTAAAAAGGCCATCTGGGCTGCTGTATTCAGTCTCACACCCAGAAAGCACATGTCTTGAGAGGGTACTAGACTGGACTTTATTTCGTTCACAGAATACCCTAGGCATCTTAGCACTGCTATCACAAATTCCAAATGATGAAGAAGCTCTTCCCTTCCTTGAGCCAGAATTAGTCAGTCGTCCAAACAAGGATAGATCTGCATTCCTTTTAGTCTGAAGAAAGCTATCACTGGAGCCAGAACTTTCGTGAACACTCTGGGTGCAGTAGATAAGCAAAAGGGCAATGCAGAGAACTGATAGTGAGAAATCCCAGCTCGAAAACGCAGATACTTTCTGCAACTGAGTCTGATAGGAACATGAAGGTAAGCCTCCTTGAGATCCAAAGTTACCATCCAATGATCTTTGCCCAGCAGAGGCAAAAGCTGCTGCAACGTCAACATTTTGAACTTGGGAATGTCCAGATAAGTGTTGAGGATAGATAAATCCAAAATTGGTCTCCACATGTTCCCCTTCTTTGGTACTAGGAACAGGCGAGAATAAAATCCTAGGCCCACTTCTGGCAGAGGGACCGGCTGTATGGCCCCTAGTTGGAGCAACAGAGAAACCTGTTTGTGAGCCTCTATTCTTTGTTGAGGAGGAACGTCTGGCATGCCTTTGAAAGGAGGCAAGGTATGGAAATAAAACCTGTAGCCGTGGTGTATGATATCCAAAACCCATCTGTCCTGGGTAATAAAACTCCAATTTTCTTTGAAAAGTGCCAACCTTCCTCCCAAAGGTGCTGCCAGACGAGCAGGCTCTGGCAGCTGAAAAGGTAGGTCATTGGGTCTGCTTACGAAAGGACTGACCCCTGCCTTCATCCGAAGCCTGTGCAGGAGAACTCCCTGTTCTAGGCCTGAAAGAGCCCTGAGCTCTGCCCTTACCACGTCTAGATCTACCCCTAGACTGGGAATCATAAGAAGGATACGTCCACCCCTTAGTAGGCCAATTTCTACTAAACTTTGGAGGCTGGACCTGCAAAAAATCTTTAACAGTCTGCATAGACTTAGCCTTGTCTTCCATTTTCTTTAAGACTGTCTCAACAGGAGGACCAAACAACATGTCAGATTGTAAAGGAGCATCTAAAATCCTTGTTTTAACATGTTCAGACAAATTCTGATCCCTCAGCCAGGCGTGCCTGCGAAGAACAGTCCCAGTGGCAGCCACCCTAGACGAGGCCTGTACAGCATCAAAACCACATTGCAAAGAATGCTTACCCACCTGTTCAGAAACATGTACTAAATCTTGCAACTCTTTACAATCAATACCTACTGCCAGAGCATCAACCTTAGACTTCAATTGTGAAAGGAGATAGTTTTGGTATTTCAACATGTGAAACTGGCAATTCAGAGCCCTCATAGCAAGAGTGGAAGAAGTATAAACTTTCTTTCCCCATCTATCCAAGGCCCTAGCCTCCTTGTCTGTAGGAACCGGATTCTTAACAACAGAAGCCTTAACACCCTTAGGCCCCTGGCTAACAGTTTCTGGGTCTGCCCTAGGACTCTTAAAAGATACTTGTGAACTTCAGGCACCCTGTAATACCTATCCGGCTTAACAGGAGCAGGAGGCAAAGAATCAGGATTAAGAGAAGCCTCTGTAAAAACATCTTCCACTACATCCAAAACAGGAGGTATAGCCAAAGGCCTATGCTGGGGTAAAAACAGAAATTCCCTAAGCCGTTTCCTGGAATCAGAGAAGTCCTGACCCTCCCACTTAAAATGCTCCCTCATGGAATGAAGAGTTTCTGAAAAAGAAAAATCCTCAGGAGGAGTAGCAGAAGGAGTAGAATCATCCACATCAGAATCAAAATAAGGAGAGTGCTCCTGCAAGTCTTCAGCCGAAGACTCTGAAACATCTGAAGCTTGCTCAAAACCCCCCAGCTCAGGCTCCACCCTAGGTCTCTTAGCATGAGGGGGCATAGAACCTCTAATCAAAGTAATCAAATATTCTGCCATTTTAAGCATATGCTTCTTGGGCATAGTACCTGAAGAGCTAGGGGTAACACCAACTGAAGCTAAACCTGGCCTGCCCCTGGGAGAAGCCTTAGAAACAGAAGGAGAGGGCCTAGCCACCTTAGGAAGGGAGGGGAGTATAGTAACCTGAGAAGCCCCCTCAGCCTGACTTGCCTCCTGAGAGGCCACATCTTGCAATAATAAGGTCTCACTCTGGGAACACAAAGAAATCTCCGGTGGAGCCACCGGCTCCACCGACACCTCTAAAGAATCGGCGTCCGGTACAGACGGTTCTTCTAGCCTAGGCTTAGCTGCCTTGTCCTTGCGCTTCTTCGAGGAAGCGTCGGAGCATCCGACGGCATTTCATAATTGCACCGCTTCCCAAAGACTAACCTTGCACAATCCAACCTTCTCTTTATAGTGCGTTTATTAAATCTAGCACAAGAGCGACAGCCAACAACGTCGTGCTCAGGCCCTAAGCAAGGAATACACAAAGTATGATAATCTCTATGCGGTATCTGTTTCCCACAAGAAACGCAATTATTAACTTTTTCTGACATCCGGTAAATGACTGAGGCAAGAAAAAACTAAAATATTCCCCAACGGGGTACTTAGCCAACTTTGAACTCGGTCTGAAACTTCTAAATCGAAAAATCTCAGAACGCCAACCGGCACTTGCAATGCTGCTTCTGCATTGGAGCATGCGGCAAAAAAGACTGAGGATATGACGCCGGTCATGCGCATTTGTACCCTGACGTCCTGACGTCAGTTAAATGCGCCCTGACCGACGTCAGCCTTATACTTTGATATTCGGGCCGACCGTGGACAGCGGACTACCCAAGTGTAAGGACTGCAGCAATGTGAGATGAAGAACATCTGCACTGTTCTGCCTTCTGGAGACAGCTCTTAGCAATATGAGTTATATGAAGCCATATTCTTCGCAAATTCCCAGTGTATTTAGTGATTACCTAGTTTTAATGTTTTTTTTTTCAAGAATCAGCTCATTGAATCAATGGGCCAGATTCATAAATATCTAATTTTCATGCTGCTATCTTGTGTGCATCACACTGCAACATGCATATGCTAGCACACCATTCTGTATTCATTAAATGGCTCTATACATTGTATAGAGCTGCCAAATAAGGATAAACAACACAGGATGCTAACAAAAAACATAATCATCTAACTATATGCTAATGAACCAATCCAATATGATGGGCCATCCAGGAAGCTATAAAGTAACCATGTGAGATAGTATAACCCTTTGTTATGAGCACCAACACCTATTGGAATACAGCCACCATCACACTTAGAAAAACAAGCAATGTTAGGGGCTGCTGCTGCTCTTGCATATGCATTTGCAACAAGCTCAAAATCTATGTTTTGGATGCTGCTAATAGACCTCATCCAAGGAGAAGAAGGGTTTCAGACCATGTTTAACATATCATTGACTGCATGATATTGAAATAGTGTAATGATACAGGGTTAATGGGGAAACACTACAGAAAATCTGCAACCTCTGCTGCCCCCACCTCAGACCCAGGGAAATCGAGGAGAACCTATACCAGTAGAAACTAAGGTATGAATAGCATTAAGGATATTACTTACTGGTACATTATAGAGACCCATAGGGGATATACTAGGAGGTGTCACAGTCCTCAGCTTCAAGAATATTTCACCAATATCTAATTGCAATGCCACAACATGCAAGGAAATGCATCTATTTTCCATGGCTACCAGATGAGAGAGAGCAAGAACAATGCAGGAATTCTATGTAGCATACTTCCCTAAAGTCTTCCACTCACATAGAAATAAAAGCCCCATCTGGTGAATAGGGAAGGACATTCATCGACAGAAAAAGGGTTTGATTCAGTCAACTGTCAAGTTGTCTGTAATGCCTGAGGGATTATTCTCAGTGCCTGAGCAGGCACCCCAGCCAGTTATCATGGCTTACAGATATGGCATACCTCAAAGCTTTTCACACAAGGCAATCTATTGTGTGATGCAAGTTATGCACTGGAACTGTGGGTCATGACACCCATTAGAAATGCACACACACACCCAAAGAAGTGGGATACAATGATGCCCATGCTCAAACTAGAAACATCATAGAGCATGTGTTTGGCATGCTGAAGTCACAGTTCCCCTGTCTAGGCACATCAGAGGGTGCCCTGCAGTACAACCGAGACACCTATGCAGAAAGTTTTAGAGTCTGTGGCATGCTGCCCAATATCATCTTGTGTAAACAGCCACAGGAGGGACAACAAGGGCCAGGACCTCACATTCCTTGATCACAGGCAGGGCCAGCACCTCCCACACATACAGAAGAGAAATTTGAGGGAGAAGCTCCATCTGCAGAGGTGGCCAGCAGTTGTAGGTTTGCACAACATACGCTTCCCCCTGCTAAGTGGCAAATGATAGCACACACATACACCAATTAAGACTCAAAGGTCAGCATACACACCCAGCAACTAAAGGGCAAATTATAGCACACACACTCACCATTGAAGGAATACACATGACCTAAGCACATGCAAATATTAAAAGTTATGCCATCTGATGTCCACAACATTACTTATCCATGTAATGTCTGTCAATGGATAACATCAGAGACAGCCCCAAAGCACAAAACTCATAACTGCAGTAGTGTCAAGGTAAGTGTATACCTGTTGTATATGAAAAAATGTGTAAGAAGATAAACTACCTGAATACTGTCAGTCTTGTACTTATTCCCTCTGTGCATCAGACATATATTGAACTCTAAGTCAAACACAAATGAACAAACCACGTGGCACAACCACCACCATTCTCACAGGGTTGGGTGGAGGGTGCAGTAAGCCACAGAAGACAGCAAAGACATGTGGACACCGGCCCTCACCACCATTATAGACACTACCTGTTCAAGTGTGTCAGTCGTCCTGTCTAATGAGTCATTCACATGATGGAGGAAGTCAAGCAATAGCAAATGATAACACAAATCTGTGAAGTAACCACAATAACATGGACAGCACAGCAAGAACTGACATGTGTGCAGTATAGCAGCAGTGAAATTTTAAAATTGCATACATCGCAAAATTTATTTTTTTCTATTACACATTGAAATACATTCAAAATATAAACATGTCAGCAGTTTGTGTAGAGGACAAACATAATTTATGAAATAGTGCAATGATGGTCTATCTGTATCCAATCAGTCTCTCATCCCTCTTCTATAGTTACACCATTACCTTTCTATAGTGTAGATTCAGCCCTCTGAACACTGTGAAGATGCAAATAAGGTGCATAATCATTAGCATTCCTGAATATCAAAAATCACTTTGTGTATGGGATGTAAACTTGGTGTTGGTAGCTACACAACTGTATGCACATACCCTAGGACTGCATGTAAGAGCAATAACAATTGTTAGCTGCTAATAACTTGCAACTATTTCTGACTGCTCTGATTACAACAACAAGCAATACTGAAGTGATTATTCTCTCTGAAGTGTTTGTATCATACATAGTAGACATACAATAAAAAGTTGTAAGCACCTTGAGAGCTATGAGAACAACTTTACCAACATTGACATCCTTGCACTAAGAGCACACTGTCCACCCTCTGCATAAAATCTGTCTGAAATGCTAATTAGCTGTCTTACACATTGAAGCAAAGATACCAATAAATGTCCATGACATTTCTGTAGTTAAGCTGAGAGGAGGAGAATATGTTCAGAAAATAAATTAAAGAAGTAGCTGGCAGTGTTGGCAACATGATATTTCAATGGTGTAGACTATTATTAGTATAAAGTACTGGTCAATATGACATTAATCTAGACATGTTCAAGCAAATGAGAATGTAAGATTTTCTAATCTGGTGTTGGTGGCAAAACGGGATAAAAAACACAACTAAGTGTGTGTTGTTATTGCACTGAGTTGATGGTGCATTTCCAGACAGTGTGCTGTCTGAAAGAGTTAATGTATATTTTCTGAATATATGATTAGGTTGTACCACATACAGATCTAGGAAACTTCACAATCCTGTCTTTTCTTTAGCATTACCCTGTATTTGTTACTACTGACAATTGCCTTTTTTTTTTCTTTTTTTGTGTCATTCATTTCCTGCACATATTTTGACAGAATGCACTCTTAACTGATAGTGTTTCAAAGTAGAAAACAAGAGTCTGCTACCAAAGATACAAACTGAGAAATTAACTTGTGTGGCTATCATTCTCACATCTGACATAGGCACAGATGCTCTTTGTTACAACACTGTGAACAGCAGTTGTTGATGTTGTTGTGACTTTCGGCTTTTCCCGGTTAGGGGTCGCCACAGCAGAACTCCGGTCTGCTAATGATTGGCAGTTGATTTTTACATACCGAGTTGCCAGCCCTGACGCACAACCTTCAACGAATGTACCCCCATTCACGCATGTCTCCACACAGAAGACGCTCTAGCTGAGAGTCGAACCGGACTGTGAAAGAGATGAAATTCTACAATGCATCTGAATATAATTGTAGCACACAAGTTAAATGAAATAATTTTAAAGAAACAGGAAAGACGATGCAGGTTTTGAAGTCATATGCTGCTTGGAATATTTCCAGTAGATATAAAAATGCAGCTTTTGTTTCATTGTGTGCAATATAAATTGTTGTATATGTTTTTTACCTGTGAACTTCAGTACTGCTTAGCAGAGCACAAACAGCTGAAGGAAAGAGTGAACAGTATCATGTCTGTGATCTCCATTAGCACAAATATAATGAGTGAGGGAAGTGCACATTTTGCATGCCTGTTTCTGTGGCAGAAGCTGTAAATGCATTGACTTTGGCACCTTAACACAGTTTCTCTGGCGTTCAAACCATATAGTGTAAAGGAACTATGGAAATTATTACTCCCGATGTAGGAATCACTTTTATCATAACTTCATGTTTTTTGCCTTATGCACTTGCTCACTGTTGAGTGACATGCAATCAAGCTTACCTGCTTAAGAAAAAAATTGCAAACTGTTATTTGGGCAGCCTTCTGTAGCACAAACAGACTTAGTGGTAATGCACGAATGTCAGCACTCTGGACACTGAGTGGAAAACATCCACCTTCTGTGTAACTGACTGTAGCACATGTTGGAAATGCACTATCAGAGATAGATCATAGGTGATCCAGGGTTCAAGTCCAGCTAACACTTATTTTTACAAAGTTTGTCAGAAAGCAATTTCTAACAGCACTTTGATTAGGAAGGTAACACTACATTAAAATGGCTATCATAATTATGTTTACTGCAGTACATGTCTCATCAATGCTTTCATAAAATAATATTTGTAAGTAGCATATATCAATACTGATTTAGCTATAAAAGATAGTTGAATGTGTGTGCAATTGTTTAAACAGGATATTATTGATAATAGATCACAAATGCACTTGCATATCGATGATGGGCAGAATACCAAAGTTAAAATCATCTTCTCTCCTCACATAGACCAACTCTGTGTTTAGGACAGCATGCATAGTGAGGGATGTACACATCATACCCCAACCTGTATTAATCAGCTCCTGAAAGTCTATCCATCTGACATACATTAATAAACAGTAATACTGCCTCTTTCATGGGAACTCATTTCACAGGACTTCTTAGTCACAGACATACATGCCTATTTGAAGTATATCTCCAGTCATACTGAATGCAGTTTGCCTGTAATAAACAATGGTAAAAAGGAGTTCTCCTGTTGCACTGACAAATAATCACATTGCATGAATTGTGTGCATTATGCCTTTCTTAGGTTTGATTCCCACATTGGTCAACTAATTGTTTACACTGTGTAATTATAGAAAGTTATTTGCCAAGTCATCCTGTTTAACATCTAAAACACAAAGGATAAAAAGGCAAACCAGTGAGGCCATCAGTGTTGACCATATGAAAAAAGGGTGAATATGCTGAGTATCATACATGATAAATCTCACTGCCACATTTCACACATTCTTTGCTGTTTGATAAAATACCTTCCACTTTGCTTACAAATGCCTCTGTGTGCTTACCATCCCACAAATGCAGTTGGCATGATTGTGCATGTTTGCACAGTAGCTGTTAAATGCGAGATTGGAATTTGTCGTCAACTCATAGGTTCATAGGTTGGTACTAGGCTATCGGCCCTAGGGCCTATGCAAGCCTAGCCATAACAATTCCCTGCATATTTCTTCCCACAATATTTACTTCTCCAGGCCCCTGTCTAGCAGGGCGACTGACATGATCCCCGGGGTGAATTTCCTATCTCCCATCCAATCATCAAGGTTCCTTTTGAAGAGGGCCAAAGAGGTGCTCTGCTTGATATGTATGGGCAGTCTATTCCAGAGTATGGGGAGTCTCTGGGTCAGGAATCTATCCCTCCAGCATGTTTTGTTCATTGTGATGACAAGGTTTAGATCCCTGGAGCGTGTGGCTCTGAGGGATTGGGATTTCTTTAAGTGGAGCATGTCCAACAGCTTAGGGTTTGACATGGCCTAGTATGTTAAGCAGAGATAGCCTCTGAGTAGACGATATGCCACAGAGTATAGCTGGAGTTTTTTTAGACGGTCAGTATATGGCATCTGCTTTTGGCCTGTGATTCTTTTAGTGAGGTATTTCTGTGGCCTTTCAAGCTGTTGCAGATGTCTTGTGAGGTACATACCAAATGGGGCATTATACTCTATAATTGGTCTAATGAGGGATGAGTACAGTGGGACAATGACCTCCTTTTTTCTGGATGAAAAGCCCTTAGTGATGAGGTGTGCCACATAGAAGGATTTCCTGACTGTTGTAGCAATGTGTTTATCGAAAGTGAGACCACTGTCCACCTGTGTCCCTAAGTCTCTCATCACACTTTCGATGTTTAGTGTCCTGCCACCTATGTGGTAATTCATGGGTACATGTTTTTTTCCAAAGGGGATAACTATACATTTCTTGGCATTAAGCTTCAGCCCATGGCTCTGGCACCAGACATCTGTTTCTGTAAGGCCCTTTTGTAGAATATCCACATAATTTGGGGATTCAATAATGGCTCCCAGTTTGCAGTCATCTGCAAACTTTGTTAGCCAGAGTCCCTTAGTGTTGGCCTGTACTTCAGAGAAGTAGATGCCAAACAAAAGTGGTCCCAGGACTGAACCCTGAGGTACTCCACTTGTCACTTGTCTGGAGCTGGATTTGGAGTCGGCTACTTTTACTGTCTGGGTTCTGTCAGTAAGCCAGTTAGCAACCCATCGAGTGACGTAGGGATTTATGCCCAGCTTAGTAAGTTTATCTATGATGCCAGAGTGGGGGATGGTGTCAAAGGCCTTGGCGAGGTCCAGATAGGCTGTGTGGACTGCCTTACCCTCGTCCACAGCTCTGGAGACTGATTCGAAGAAGTCAATCAGATTCAGGAGACAAGATCGGCCCTTCACAAACCAAAACTGGGTGGGGTCTAGTGTTTGAAGGTTGCCAATTTCTTTATTTATAAGTTCCATGATAATGCATTCCATGCCCTTGCAAATCAGGCTTGTCAGACTGATGGGACGGTAGTTCCTGGGATCCAAGGTGGATCCTCCCTTGTGGAGTGGGATAACTGTAGCTGTGCACCACTCAGTGGGCATGAAGCCTGAGGTGAGGCTATGATTAAACATGACACTTAGGTGAGGTGCCAGTTCATTTTGTAGTTCATGTAGTACACAGCCTGGGATGTCATCTGGTCCCATGGATGCTGTATTCTTAGCTTTGGAGAGTGAGGTTTCTACCTGTGTGGCCGTGATTATTGGAATTTGTCAATCTTTTGGTATTGAGATGGGCCCTTTAGGGGGTGAGAGTGGGGTGAAGTTGGCACTAAATCAATCTGCCAGGATATTGGCAATATCCTTGGGATCAGTATATTTAATGCCATTCTGTTGTAATTCAGAGAAGATCTGAGCATTGCCATTTAGATTTTTGACATAACTATAGAATACCTTGTGGTTGTCTTTGGAATCTTTGGCGATTTTATTTTCGTAACTAGCTTTTGAGGATTTTATGAGGGATCCCAGCTTCTTACTGAGGCTGGTGAGGGAGTTTTTTGCATCCTGGGATTTTCTTCTTTTTTGCAACAGTTTATTCCTTCTGCTGTATAGTTTGTTTATAGCAGGGGACCACCAGATTGGCTACCTTTTTTGGAGAAGAGCATCTTGGTTCTATTTGGGATGGCACGATTCATGCACGAGTGGATGTGCTCGTACAGTGTCTTAGTGTAGGATTCTGCAGTCGAACTTCCAGATCCCGTCTGCTTGGGTGTTGTGAAGTTTGTCACGTCTGACTTCAGTAGCTTGAAGTTGGCTTTGGAGAAGTTTTTTAAGGAGGTTTCCTTACTGGGGGGTGACCACTGGTGTGGAGCATCTATCTCCCATGTTGGTAATGACCAGGTCTAGGATATTGGAGCCCCTGGGGGGACAATGGATTAGTTGATCCAGGGCATTGGAATTTATGAATTCCAAGAACCGTTGGGAAAAGGAGTTGATACCTGAGTAGTTTTCCCAATTAATGGCAGGGTAGTTGAAATCACCCAGTATTAGGGTGTTTGGTTGCATCTTAATGTTTTCCAGTATGTTTAGAAAGGTGTAGTGAGAATCTTGGGGCATGGATGGGGATCTGTAGCAAGCTACAATTTGGATTGCAGTCTTACCTAGTGTTAGTTGCACCTGGAGAATTTCAGATGCATTGTGTTGGCAACTAGCCTAGAGGTGTGAATATCCTTGGTGAATATGGACACTCCTCCACCTTTAGTGTTTCGGTCCTGGTTTTGTGACCGAAAAGTGTGGTAAGAATTGTAGCCTCATATTGCAGGGATGCTCTCTGGAGCCTTGAACCAGGTCTCAGTTACTGCACAGATATCGATGTTCTCCATTTTTAGGAGTGCCTCAAGAGAGAGTGCATTTTGAGGTTTAGACTTCTAGCATTGAGTAGCATTACCTTCAGATTTTAGATACTTAGAGTTGCTGCTTGACTTCTTCAGGCATGGCTGGTGCTGAATTTAGGGCACAGAGATGAGGTGCTGAGGAGTCCAAGATATTTTACACACTCCCTATGAAGTGCTATAGATATTGGGTGCTGCAGGGGGAATGTACTGAGTCTCACTATAAGACTGAGGCTTGGAACAAAGTAGCCAAGGCTGTTTCCAATACAACTGGCATCCCACACACATGAGAAAATTGTCATCACCACTATAGTGACCTGAAACAGTGCCAAGAAGGACTTCAGTAGCCCGTTGTAGGATGGGTTTAGGACTGCTGACATCCCACATTTGTATATTTTGACCTCTCTGTATTAAATTAGATAGAATACAGTACCCGGCCAAGACTGTTATTTGATATGATTTCATTTCTTGTCTTCCTCTGTTTTGCACAGCTGCTGAAGCCATTGCAGATAACTGTGTGGTGCACCAAGAGAGGCTAACTCACTTCAGACAGTCACGGGATACATATGCATCAGGTCTACTGTAAGCCTAATAACTATTGTAATTGTAAGTTGTATTTATGATAGCATAGCAGTTCAATTGAATAATGATACAACAGAGTAACACCTCCCCATCATACCTGGATATGGCAAAGTTGTACAGACTGGATAATCATAACTCAAATTATATAGTCATATGATATGCCATAGGTCTAATTCTCTCTCTCTCTTTTTTGTACCCCACCCCTTCTCTCTCATTTTTATTCTGTGGTGGAGGGAATATTTTATATGTCTAAAAAATTTTTCTGTCTTCATACATTTCTGCTTACAAAAACTGAAATGCAGCTCAGAGAGGTAGAACAACCACTGCAGATTGACCCACCATCCCTTCACAGTTTCAGCACCAATATCCAGCACTCCAAACTGTCAGCACTGCCCCCAGAACCCCTGCCCTACCTGCACCATCCACATTAGGTAGCTCTGTTGCAGCAGCTGGTGCACTGGCACCATGCAGGATTAGTATTAGCTGTAAGGATTATGTCATCAGCCAAGAGCTGACAAGGCTGGTGGATGGTACTATGGAAAGGGACCTTGTTGTATTCATTGGCAGTGGCAAAAAGGTGCTTCATCAAATTGCCAAGATGATGCCACATTGAGTACTGACACAGGAGACAGTGATGACAGTTCTGAGCATGAGGACTAGATTCTCATTGCTCTCAGGCTTGATGTGGATGTGCCTGAGATGCCCCAGACATATCTGCAAACATGGTGTCCCCCAACCTTCTATGTCTATTACCATCCTTGTCAGTCTTCTTTGTCCTGTATGTCTGCACCTGTTTCCTCACCTAACCTTTCAATATGATCCTTACATCTGCAAGCACCTTCCCCAATATTCCTTTCTCTTTGAAAGAAAAAAAGTAAAAAAAAATAGTCATCTGTCCAACAAAAATGATTACCCATACATATCTCTCCACTTCACCTATGTGCTTTTTGACACATTTGATTTGGTACAATTAGCTGTACAACATTATTCTGTTGTTGTCACCTACCCTTGCTGGCTGACAGTTCAATATCAGCAAATTCTGTCTACACATCTGCATTCATGTTGCGAGTAAGTAGAGAGCTATGGTTCTGTCCCATGATCTTCCTGCAAATTCCTCTCTTCTTTCCCCTGTGTCCTCCCTCTGCTTGCCCCCCATTTTACCACTTTCCTATCAACCCAATTTCCACACACTTAATCTGGTCAGAAAATAGAATCACCCACAGCACACATAGCTAGAAATGGCCCATAAAAAAGTCTTCACTTTTTGCCCTCAGCCTTTGCCCAGAGTTGGCATCATATCATACACCGATGCCAAGTGACAATGAATGGCTGTTTATTTCCTATGGCAAAACCTAGTCAGTTGTCACCATCACCTGCAGTAGTGAGATTATCCTCACGCAAAGGTGCTTAAACACGCTGTGCTGTCAAAGTACAGAGTAAAGGCAGAATAAAGGCAATACTTGGCAACAGTTACTCTAACATTTCCTTGATTACTGGATGCAACAAACTGTAACTTCCTATGTAGACTGTTGACATAAATTATTTGTCTGAAGAGTGAATTTTGGCCATAACATCAAGGGTTCAAGTCCTGGTGTATGTGACATTATTTCTTACTGTGATGTTATACTTCTATGATATGTTTAATGATGTACATCTTAATTTTTACATAGTGACAACCTGTTATATCTGCAGTGGGAGCAACAGATGCATTTAAGGTGGAGGTGGGATTACATCAAGGATCAGCTCTGAGCCCTTTCTTATTTTCAGTGGTGATGGACAGGTTGACAGACAAGATCAGACAGGAGTCTCCATAGACTATAATGTTTGCAGATGACATTGTGATATGTAGTGAGAGTAGGGAACAAGTTGAAGAGACACTGGAGAGGTGGAGATATGCTCTAGAGAGGAGTAGAATAAAGATCAGCAGGACTAAGACAGAATATATGTGCATGAATGATATGGAGGATAGAGGAATGGTGAGGATGCAGGGAGTAGAGTTGTCAAAGGTGGATGTGTTTAAATACTTGGGATCAACAGTTCAGAGTAATGAGTGTGGAAAAGAGGTGAAGAAGAGAGTACAGGCAGGGTGGAATGTGTGGAGAAGAGTGTCAGGAGTGATGTGTGACAGACGAGTACCAGTAAGAGTGAAAGGGAAGGTCTACAAGAGGGTAGTGAGACCAGTTATGTTACATGGGTTGGAGACAGTGGCAATGACAAAAAGGCAGGAGTCAGAGCTGGATGTGTCAGAGTTAAAGATATTAAGATTTGCACTGGGTGTGATGAGGGTAGATACGATTAGGAATAAGTATATTAGATGGTCAGCCCTGGTTGGACGGTTGGGAGACAAAGCCAGAGAGGTGAGATTGCATTGGTTTGGACATGTGCTGAGGAGGGATGATGGGCATATTGGGAAAAGGATGCTAATGATGAAGCTGCCAGGTAAGAGGAAAAGAGGAAGGCCTAAGATAAGGTTTATGGATGTGGTGAGAGAGGATGTGCAGGTGGTTGGTGAAAGAGCAAGATGCAGAGGACAGGAAGCCATGGAAACAGATGATCTGCTGTGGCGACCCCTAATTGGAACAGCCGAAAGAAAAAGAAGAAGAACAACTTGTTATGAGCAGTTTTTGAGTACTGTTGCAAAAAAAGCATTTACAAACCCATTCATGCCCATAAGGAAGAATTAATAAAATACTCTCAGTCTAAGAGTATTTTATTAATTCTTCCTTATGATGACATCATTAGTTTTTGCCTGTCCTACAGCTTCTGCATACCGATGACCATCACTTACTGATACAGTGCATGATTGTTTAATACTGAAGACACACTATAAAGAAGTGCATTGATGACCCATTATACCACCCTTTCATATGTGTCTCTATATCTGTCTCTATCTTCAACCTCTTCTCTCTTATCCCATTGTAGTGTGGACTATTGGGTAGAATAATGGATGTAAATGTCATGTTAGGGCATTTTCTGTCTGTGATTACTTTGCTGAAGAATTAAACCTACATCTTACATTTGTTTAATAGGGAATTAATGTCCCTTCAAACATGTGATTTTGACCTGTGTGAAGTAGGATTTCCTTGGTGGGGTCTACAGATAGTGCTCAAGTCTGTAAACTTAATTTTTCATCTCGACAATGGTTCATATCATATCCAGCATTAGGTGAAACTCATACTGACTTTTTTTGTGTGTCTTTTCAGTGAATGACTTTCCTATGTATCTCTTTAAGCCCCTTCTGTTTTATCAGTTGTTGTGCTCAGCAGTTGCATGAGGTTTGGCAATGAGCAACTGTAAATAGCATTTCCTGTATTATTGCATAATGCGGCGAGTGTTTGTCTTACACCTCATTGTACATTCAATTAACTTGTGATTTCCCTTGAAGCATGTCTTGTATTTATTAGGTATTTCTGTAGCTATTACATACACAATTTTGCCAGACAACATATTTATAATAGTCATTCCTAGGTATTATTAAAGTCATGATGAAAAGTTCATATAACAATCGCATTCTGACACTCTTTGTAAAATCATCTGCATACTGGAATTGAACCTTACTTCAGCTCTGCTTTTATTTTGCTCTGAGAGTTTACACCTTGTGCCACAGATAATGCTAGGCTGGCAGATGGATTTTGTCCTCTAAGTACTGTCCAGAAAGCTGACAAGCGTGTATTGTCATTATGCCTGATTGTACTGTAGAAGGTGCACCAAAGGTAATGTTTCACTGCTTCCTTCAGCAGAGAAGTCTGTTTGCTCACAGCGTACTGTTGTGCAAATGGGAAGGCAAGCACAACACTTCATTTCTGACTTGAGCTTTGGAGCTAACATTGAAAGGTATAACAAAACAGATGGAGCACATGTATGCAGCATGTGAAGATAGAACTGATCTGTTGTAAATGTAATCAGAATCACATTTTCTCTGTGATTCTGACTTGTGCAAAGGTTGCCAGGGAGCACCACTGAATGCCATTTAACACTGGGGTACTTCACAGTCCGAGTTCACAGGTTCATAGGTAGGTACTAGGCTATCTGCCCGAGGGCATTTATAAGCCTAGCCAGTGTGTGTCAACTTTCGCCACCCCATTGATTAATTAACTGAGCCTCTGTCAAGAAGAGCCAATTAAGTGATCCCAGGGGTGTATTATCTGTTACCCATCCACTCGTCAAGGTTTCTCTTGAAGAGTATTAGTGAGGGGCTCTGCCTAATGTAGTTAGGAATTTTGTTCCAAAGCATGGGCAGTCTCTGTGACAGGAATCTATCCCTCCAGCATGTTCTATTTATTGTTGTGGCAAGGTTTAGCTCACTAGAGCGAGTGGCTTGCAGTGACTTGCATGTCCATCAATTCTGAGTTGGACATGGCTTTGTAATTCAGGCAGAAATCACTTCTGAGTAAGCAATATGCCACAGGGTACAGCTGGAGTTTTTCCAGTTGGGCTGCATAGGACATATGTTTGATGCCAGTAATTCTCTTGGTGAGGTACTTTTGTGGTCTTTCCAGCTGTTGGAAGTGTCTTGTGAGGTACATTCCAAATGGGTCGTTGAACTCTATGATGAGTCTGATGAGTGACAAGTAGAGGGTCACTATAATCTCTTTATTTCTAGATGCGAACCCTTTAGTAATTAGATGGACTACATAGAAGGATTTCCTAACTACTTTGGCAATATGATTGTCAAAGGAGAGATTACTATCTACCTGGGTCCCCAGATCTCTTATTACCTCTTCTGTATTAAGGGGGCTGACACCTATGTGGTAATTCATGGGTGTTTTGTTTTTCCCAAATGGGATGACTATGCATTTTTTGGCATTTAGCTTGAGACCATGACTTTGACACTAGGTGTCCGTCTCAGTAAGGCCTTTTTGGAGAATGTCCATGTCAGCCGGAGAGTCAATTATGGCTCCAAGTTTGCAGTCATCGGTGGACTTGGTTAGCCATAGTCCTCCTGTGCTTGCCTGTACTTCTGACAAGTATATGCCGAACAGTAGGGGTCCCAGGACCGAGCTTTGTGGGACACCACTTGTGACTGGTTTAGAGTCGGACCTGGAGCCCATTATTCTTACCGTGTGAGTTCTGTCTGTAAGCCAGTTGGCAACCCATCTCGTGATATAGTGGTTGATGTTCAGGCTGGTGAGTTTTTCTATAATTCCTGAGTGGGGAATGGTGTCAAAAGCCTTGGTGAGGTCAAGGTAGGCTGTGTGAACTACCTTCCCCTCATCTATGGCCTTGGTGACCGTCTCGAAGAAGTCAACTAGGTTTAGTAGGCATGATCTGCCCTTAACAAAGCTGAACTGGGTCGGGTCAAGTGTTTGGAGTTTCCCAAGGTCTTTGTTAATGAGTTCCATGATGATGCGCTCCATAGCCTTGCAGACCAGGCTAGTCAGGCTTATGAGGCGGTAGTTACCAGGGTCAGTTGTGGCCCTCCTTTGTGGAGTGGAATAACTGTTGCTGTGCGCCATTCTATGGGCACGTAGCCTGTGGAGAGGCTGAGGTTGAACAGTGTGTTTAGGTGGGGGGTTAGTTCATTCTGTAATTTGTGCAAGACACAGCCTGGGACACCATCTGGCCCCACTGACGCTGTGCTTTTGGCTTTTGAAAGGGCTGTTTTCACCTGTGCGTCTGTGATTTCCAGGACACTAGCCTTTTTTGGTATTGTTGTGGGCCCTTTTGGGGGTAAGAGGGGGGGTGAAGTTTGCACTGAATCTATTTGCCAGGATGTTGGCAATATCAGTGGGTTCAGTATATTTTGTGCTATTTTGCCACTTAGATTCTTGACATAGCTAAAGAAGGCTTTGTGGTTATCTTTCGAATCCTTGGCTATTTTTCTTTCGAAGTTAGCCTTGAAGGATTTTATGAGGGATCTTAGTTTCTTACTGATACTGATCAGAGATGTCTTTCCTTCTTGGGATTTGCTTTTTTTCTGAACTAGTTTCCTCCTTGTATTGTATAGCCTGTTTATGGCAGGGGTCCACCAGACTGGTTTCCTTCTCTTAGGGGAGTGAGTCTTGGTTTTGCTAGAGATGGCACAATCCATGCATCCTTGTAGGTGCTCATAGAGTGCATTTGTAAAGGTTCCTGCATCTTGGACACTGTTATCCTTTAGTGTGGGGGCTGTGAAATTTACCACCTCTGTCTTAAGTAAGATGAAGTTTGCTATAGAAAAGTTTTTCACTGTGGTTTCCTTGATTGGAGGTGGTGGTGTGGTGTGGACATCCAGAGTGATTAGTTTATGGTCTGATCTAACCAGTGACGGGTTGACATCCGGTGTGGAACACCTGTTGCCCATGTTGGTGATGACCAGGTCCAATATGTTTTCACCTCTGGTAGAGGAGTTTACCAGCTGATCCAGGGCATTTGAGTTGATAAATTCCAGGAAGCGCTGGACCTGGGAGTTTGTACTTGAGTAGTTTTTCCAGTTAACAGTAGGGTAATTGAAATCGCCCAATATCAGGGTGTTCGGTAGGACCTTCATGTTTTCCAGTGTCTCCAGAAAGGCGGAGTGGTGGTCCTGGGTCATGGAGGGTGATCTGTAGCAGGCCACAATTTGCATTGCAGATTTGCCTGATGTTAGTTGCATATGGATGATCTCGGAGGTATCATGCTGCGCCACTAACCTGGAGGTGTAGGTATCCTTGATGAATATGGATACACCCCCTCCTTTTGTGTTTCGGTCCATGTTCTGTGGCTGAAATGTGTGGTATGAGTTGTAGCCCGGTAGTGCTGGGATGCTCTGTGGAGCCTTGGACCAGGTTTCAGTTACTGCACAGATGTCGACGTTCTCCATTCTGAGGAGTGCTTTGAGCGTGTGCAATTTTAGATTTAAACTCCTGGCATTGAGTAGCATAACCCTCATTTTTTTTTATTTGTGCTGTTTATGGAGGTGGGTTTGACTTTTGAGCCTTGCCTAAAAAAGGCACTATGGGGCAGTAAGAGCCTTGGCCAGTATTCAAAAGCCTAGGGGTGACAGGTGAAAGTCGTTTCTTGCGAAGCAACAAGGCCTGTCGAGCATGTTGTACCAGGCTGACAGACACTGGATCCCCTTTGAATGACACCAGAAATGTTGAAATTGATAATTTTTTTCTTTATACTGTGGCATCATTTTTGGTGAGTGCAGGATGCTACTCAGGGTCAGGGTCATACCCGCCTGGGCTACATGATCAGAGAGCTCTTCCATGTCTCTTTTCATGTAGTCCAGGGAGGTACGTCTCAGGTCATTCACACCAACATGAACAATGATAGAGTCATATTTGTACTTGTAATGGAGTGACCTGAGTGCTTGTGTTATGTGGCGGATTCTGGCTCCTAACAGGCAGCTAACAGTAACGTTCTCCTTGTCCAGCCTAGTGAGTGGGACGTCAGTCTGCCTGACTATAGAGTTGCCTATTACTAGTGTGTTAGGTATGTTATTTCGCCTTAAGGGCTGTGATTGTCTGGCACACTGATTTTGTGTTTTATGTGTTTTCTGATTTGTGACGGGAGGTGCAGGTTTTTTGGGTGCCTGCTTTGGAGGTCTGTGATGCTTTTGCATGTTTTTATTTAGAGCCTCTGAGTATGATTTCATGTATTTTATGTGTATTTTTTGCCAGTGCTAGTTTAGTATGTCTATGTGAGGCTGGAGGTGTGGTGCAAGTGTTAACCTTCTCCTCATGACTGCCTGTTCCAGTCTTGGATGGAGAGAGCTTAGCCTACAGTTTAGCTATATAATTGCATCTCTCGCATATGTTAATGTTTTGCGGTAGGAGGAGAGGGTTGTCTGTGTACATGAGGCAGTTGTAACATTGCCTCAGGATACCCAGTTTCACCAGCTGGACTGGACAGTATAGGGTGAGCTGCTTAGTCGCTTGGTTGCTGAGGGGTGAATAATGAGTCTTGCCCTGCTGGGCAATCAAATGTCGGGGTATATTACTGCTTGCTATTAGGTCTGAGCAAGTGCTGGACTGTAGGATGTTTTTTAAGTGCTTAGGTTGAGAGTTAGACTACTTTCAAAGGAAAAACTGAAGAGAGTTTGTGGAGCAGGGATAAATTTAGCCCTAGCTAACTGGCGCTGCCTGGACTTGCAAAACTGTGCAAATGCGGTTTTTACAGCAGGGAAATGAAAGAGATAGAAATTAGCCCAAATGGCCTATAAACTTCTAACTTCTGTGCTGGAACCACTCCTCCAGGGACAGATGGCTGCTCAAAGCTCCCTCTCTCACAGGTAAACAGAGACACCTCCCCTCTATCCAAGTAAGGTATTGGTAACTCAGAAAATTGTAACACAGCCCTGAATTCAGCACTAGCCTGAAAACTGGACTATACTAGCTTAGAAAGGTGGGAAACAAGGGATTTTTTTTTTAAAGATAAGGCAAAAACAGTAAAAAAATACACTTAAAACAGCTTTAAATAACTACAAATAGTACAAAAATACACTTAAAACAGCTTTAGATGACTACAAGCAATCAGAAAAGGCTTTTACACACATTACCCAATAAACCAGTAAAAAAATCTCAAAACTGAGCCCTGTTCCTGTAGTCTTCAATCAGACAAGTTCTAACTGCACACTCCTGCCACTGGGGTGCAGGGGAACCTTCTCCAAAAAAGAAGGCCTGGATTAGTGCTCAAGTTATGCAAACAAAGCTAGATTCAGCAGGCCTGGATCTAGTCTATGCTACAGCAAACAAGGCACACCAATTTCAGTAAGAAACAGTTCCAATATGCAGGCACTATAAGCTCAACACATCAAAGTCTGCACACACATGTGTTAATACTTTACAGCATCTGCACAAATATATTTCTCACCATATCACTTTAGCAAATTATTTGGAATAAAAATAAGTACTGCTAACTGAAAATATTACTTCATTACCTGAAAAAGGATGGGTATAATGTACTCATGTGAAATGTGGTGTGGTTAATTGACTCCTTCATTCTGAACAGTTGTGTCTGTACCATAGCACTGACACTTACAAATGATACTCAATTATATGCAGCCTTGATGCACAAAATCATTTTTTTATCCCTCCTGCTTTTGAACATTAAGTACTGCTTGGTATTGACAGTCCACATTGCCCATGCAGCACTACATACCATTGTTAATATCAGTACCATTCACTGAGCTTTACATAGCATCATCATAATCATGGGTATAATGTACTCATGTGAAATGTGGTGTGGTTAATTGACTCCTTCATTCTGAACAGTTGTGTCTGTACCATAGCACTGACACTTACAAATGATACTCAATTATATGCAGCCTTGATGCACAAAATCATTTTTTTATCCCTCCTGCTTTTGAACATTAAGTACTGCTTGGTATTGACAGTCCACATTGCCCATGCAGCACTACATACCATTGTTAATATCAGTACCATTCACTGAGCTTTACATAGCATCATCATAATCAGATGATCCATGTTTCATAACTGTGTATGTGTCATATACACAAGAAAGGTCAGTACATACCACTCTCAGTTCTGCGGTATACACTAATGATGCCATAGTTGACAGAAATCAGCAGTATGTATGTATTATTGGTCATAACATTAACCTTACTTCATATCAACAAATATAGATTGGTGGAAACCTTCAACATTACAATATCTTCTCTGACACAGACTAAGAAGCTAATACTATCTACACTGCACAGTCACAGTTTAAAACTTTGATGTCTAGGATGATATTTGCATTAAGTACTGTGTACTCCAAATTGTGTCAACAGATAGGTAGGGTGTTCTAATTTCACAGCAGTCAGTGTGTGTGTGTGTGTGTGTGTGTGTGTGTGTGTGTGTGTGTGTGTGTGCGTGTGTGTGTGTGTGTGTGTGTGTGTGTGTGTGTGTGTGTGTGTGTGTGTGTGTGTGTGTGTGTGTGTGTATGTGTGTGTGTGGAGTTGTGCAAATATGATCTTAGCTACTGCTGTTCACAATACAGTAGTATCCTGGAGCTAATTGTGCACTGTAAAGTGAGTCCACATCAATGTCTGACCCTTCTCCCATCCCCTTTTTTTTCTGGAATACAACACTGATGTCATCTTGTATAAAGCTCACTCTCACAATATGAATGTCAGACTTCTGTGGTGGTGTGTGCATTAAGTACATTGTTCTCTAGATTGCATAGCTAGTTAGGTAGGAGGTTTTAATCTTAAAGCAGTCAGTGTGTGTGTGTGTGTGTGTGTGTGTGTGTGTGTGTGTGTGTGTGTGTGTGTGTGTGTGAGTTGTGTAAATATGATCCTATCTACTTTTGTCCACAATACAGTAGAAACCTGGAGTTAATTTTACACGGTAGGGTGAATCCACATCAGTGTCAAACTCTTCTCCCATCATCATCTTCTCTGCATCACCACACTGATGTCATCCTCTATAAAGTTCAGTCTTACACTATGAAAGTCAGACTTCTGTGGTGGTGTTTGCATTACATATTATGTCATCTGGATTAGCTAGATAGGTATAAGGTTCTAATCTTACAGCAGTCAACTTGTGTATGTGTGTATGAGGTTGTGTAAATATGACTTTAACTACTTCTATCCACAATACAATAGCAGCCTCTGGTTAATTTTACATTGTAGGGTGAATCATATCAATGTCAGACCCATCACCCACCATCATCTTCTCTGCAACACCACACTGATGTCATCCTGTATACAGTGCACTCTCACACTATGAAAGTCAGACTTCTGAGTTGGCACTTATGTTAAGTACTGTGTTCTCCAGATTGCATAGACAGTTAGGAGATTTTAATCTCACAGCAGTCCATTTCTGTGTGTCTGTATGCGTGTGTATGGAATTCTGTAAATATGACCTTAATTACTTCTGTCCACAATACAGTAGTAGCCTGGAGTTATCTTTACACTGTAGGGCAAATCCAAATCAGTGTCAGATCCTTTTCCTACCATCATCTTCAATGCAACACCACACTGATATCATACTGCATAAAGTGCACTCTTACACTAAGACAGACCTTTGCAATGTCACTTGCATTAAGTACAGCATCCTGTGGATTACATAGCTAGATATGTAGAGAGTTCTAATCTCACAACAATCAGCTTGTGTGTGCGTGTGTGATGGTCGGCCAATTGCATCACTGAAGAATTAAGTCATGAGACACATTTACATAGTTAGATCATGCCCTGTCCCCTTTTCAGTCTGTTGACAAATGCAAACTTTCTGCAACACATTGATAATGTCATCCTTTCAATAATGCAGTCTCACAGCACTAAAATCAGACCTCTTCTGTGGTGCGTGTCTATAATACACTGATTTGTAGATTGTGTTAGTCAATAGGTAGAGGGTTGAAAAACAGCAATAGACTCTCATGATTGTCTGTGTGTGAATGCAAATAAATGCAGTAGTATGTTACACCTCTTAGTATTTATGACATTTAGAATTGTACATTGCTGGATAATGCAATTTTGCACACACATCTCCTTTGCATGACACAGCTTATGCCATCCTTTCAAAGATGCAGTGTGGCTCACATGAAATCAGACTTATCCTGTGGTGTGTGTATAATATACTACCTTGTAAAATGTGCCAATGCATAGATAGGGAGTTTGAATTCAGGAATGACTGTCATTTGTGAATGCGTTTCTTCGTCTTACTGATCAGAATAGGCTGCAAATACATATATGATGCATAGCTATACAGTGTGCTTGTGCTGTGCAACCACATTTTAGCAGAAACATGAAGGCACACACAATGGTGATGTCATATATTGAAATCTGCAGTGTCATAGTTATCAACTAGATCAGTATGTGCACTTGTGTTACAGCAGACCTTCATTAACCTGTGGTTTTAGCTATGTAGTTCAAATCCCAGCTTCACTGCTTACAATCAGCATACAAGTTGTTAACAGTGTTGTCACCTGCATGTGCTATATTCATGTGTAGATGTCATTTGCTGTTACAAGAATATATTCTACATTTCCTTTGGAAAGGCTGAATTGAAGACTGATTTGATCACTTGAATAGATTGTCATTCCATCATAGACACCTCCTCAGGATGTAATGTATGTTGTTGCCTAAATAGCGCATGTGTTACAACACAGTGCTATAGCCACATTGTACTTAACTGTTGTTTTGCTTTCACAGTGATAATAGCAGGGTCCTACAAGTGTGTTTGGGTATACCTAGCATCAGGCAATGTTTTCTGGCATACTGCAAGGTCCTTTCTAAGTAATTACAGGGGATACATTCCTTGATTCATACACATGATGTAATGCTTTCAAATGACCACAAATATTACAATATGCAATGCACTTCTAATATGGCACATTTGTTGGTCTCACTACAGTGATGATTTTTATCAGCTGTTAGGCAAGTGTTCAAAACCAGCACTGAGTGACTGTATGCGTTTGTGTCCTTAACTCTTTGGCAGGACAAACATCCATCCCAATTTTACTTTGTAGTTATAGATTGGAAGAGGCTTCCCCATCAACCTTTAGCAGATAAAATGTATGGAGAGATAAAGTACAGGTTATTGAATGACTTCACATAGGTGGACTTCAATGGCTGCAGTAATAGTTTCACTGTGATAAATGTGATTAATGTCCATCTTGTTATTTGGAGGAGTTGTAAAACCTGATGTTCAGTTCCAGCATATGAATTAATTTTGCACTATTTACTGATATCACACAACAACCATTATATTATATCAGTCTTATCCCTTTATATGTTTTATGAACACACATGAACATAGCTTTGGATTTCCTGAAAGTACACATTTCTTCTGCCAGTGTAATGGTGAGAGTGCTATCTTGGCACATACATTGAATACTGTGGTGTTCATGTATGTGCTCCAGTTCTTGGGTGTTATGTGTACAGACATGCAGAAAAGCCGTCCTTGACCAAGGAACATTGATATAGGAGAACTCATCACAGTCGTGTGCACATGAGCATACTCATTTAATTGCCATCAGTCTGACATGCTGTTATGACTCTCAGGTATCCTTTCTTAACTCATACATTAAATTCATTTGTTTGTGTCAATACCCATTGCTACCTCCTCTGGCAGATACCAACAATACACAGCTCTAAGGAATGCATTGCATTATAGTGTGGGGTTTGCATCTATTCTTATCTGTCAGCACAATACCTGTGTCATGCAGGAGTGCCTTACACAAGGGTGTTGCATATGTCAGACCCTGCTCCCACATTTGTAATACCACACACACCTACATATGGGATTCATAACTATAAGAATATTGAGGTGCATAATTCCCTTCAAGAGTTATCCTCCTTGTATATGTATTAGGCTTATTTCTGTGGTGTGCACAGTTAATACACAGGTCAGTGCTGACATTGGGTTTGGGTTCAATCCTTGCAAAAGGAGATTGTGCCTTCTGATCCATTCTTATTTCCCAGCATATTATATTGACAAAATGCACACTTGCAAATATCCCATAATGTATGCACTATTCCTTGCGAAATGACATCTTCACTCAGCATGTCAATAACATTCATATGTCATGGAATTTCCCTCTGTTACAATGTGAATTTGTGTCACTGTCATATCCTACAGTATCATGTCAGCTTTTATTTGCTCTGGAATTGTAACCACCATTATTCATTCTGACATACGTATTGCAAAATGTTATTGCTACAAATTTGTCTTAGTGACATAAGTATCATCACATCAATTATCTTACTATGATTTGATCATTTACCCTTGCTTCTTTCATCTATCTGTATACATCTCTTTGACTTCTGTGCACTTTGTCTTCACTAAACTTTTGCGTTCTGGTATTGTATTTGCCCTTGCCATTTCACATCCCTTCTTACTTATTTTTATATGCATATGTTTCATTTACTTGCAAAATGCACTCAGTACATTTTCCGGCCTGTGTATAAAGTGTATTATTTCCCTTATGTAACTCTTTGTGTGTCTGCATGAGCTCAGGTTTGCCCGTAAACAAGCCTGTTTCTTTACTTTATGTGCTCATGTTGCTCATCACAGTTTCCTGTCGACCAACACTGTTCCTGGCCATGGAAACGTGCTTCTATTTGTAATAGCATGATGAGCAGCATGCATATGTGATTAGTACTGCTGCTCATTGTGCTACTATGTAAACATTGTGTAGGCTTTGGGCAAAGCCTACAAGATTTTTCATGAATCAACTAGGTATAAATCCCTATGTCACAAGATGGGTTGCCAACTGGCTCACTGACAGAACCCACACTGTAAATGTAGCAGACTCCAAATCTGACTTCAGGTCAGTGACAAGTGGAGTACCACAGGGTTCAGTCCTGGGACCTCTCCTGTTTGGTATCTACTTCTCTGAAGTACAGGCTAACACAGAAGGTCTTTGGTTAATGAAGTTCACAGATGACTGCAATCTAGGAGCCATAATCGAAACTCCTAACGATGTGGACATCCTACAAAAGGGCCTCACTGAGACAGATGCTATGGCCTGAAGCTCAATGCCAAAAAGTGCATTGTCATCCCTTTTGGTAAAAACTCTGTGTCCATGAACTATCACATAGGCGGTAGTCTACTTAACACCAAGAGTGTGATAAGAGAAGTAC
The DNA here is from genome assembly GCF_019279795.1 of Protopterus annectens. Taxonomy (NCBI): domain Eukaryota; kingdom Metazoa; phylum Chordata; order Ceratodontiformes; family Protopteridae; genus Protopterus; species Protopterus annectens. Next base: position 1,286,562,752 of record NC_056726.1, on the reverse strand, counting down.
AGTTTTGTACCTACCATAAATGTAGATGTTCAAGTGTTCACACTGCTGCAGTCATTACACCTGGGTTATCCTGCCGTCAGGCGGTCCTGCAGTCGGCCAGAGTTCAAAAGTCTTGGTCCGGTGTCGGTTGCTGTCACTTCTTCCCTGACGTCAGTGCGCCAGGGGTATATAAGATGCATCCAACACCATTTTCTTCAGTTTTTCTTGCCCCAGATGTCAGGTGCCCCCAAGTAGGTAGGCAATACATACTACTAATAAAAAAAAAAATATATATATATATATATATATATATATATATATATATATATATATAAAAATAAAAGCAATACCTTCAGTTACAAGCAAATACACCACAATGGTTGTAGAGGATAGAAAGGTATAAATAAGTCCAGCTAGGACAGAGGGGATGGAGGCAGGGTAATCTGGACTGCAGCAGTGTGAACACTCGAACATCTACATTTATGGTAGGTACAAAACTGTACTATGTTCATCATGTTACACTGCTGCAGTCATTACACTTGGGTAGAATCCCAAAGCTAAGGTTGGTTGGCTGGTCTATAAAGAGTTAGGATTGGCTATGAGGCCCTGCAGAACTGCAGTGGCAAATCCTGCTCTGGATTTAGAGTAGAGAGGCAAGTGGTAATGCTTGGTAAAGATGTGCACTGAATTCCAAGTTGAAGCCTCCAAAATTTCCTTGGTAGGTACTCCTCTGAGAAAGGCTGTTGAAGTGGCTGTTGCCCTGGTGGAATGTGGCCTAATGTTATTAGGGACTGATTTTCCATGCTGTGTGTAGCAATAATGAATACAGTGTCCTATCCATTTGGAGATCGTCTGCTTTGAGATAGCCTTGCCCTGTGATCCTGCAGCATATGCTACAAACAGTTGCTCAGTTTTCCTGAAAGCTTTTGTTTTGTCCAAGTAGAAGAGTAGCTGCCTGTGTATGTCCAAATAGTGCAGAAGTTTTTCCCCTTTATTCTGGGGGTTTGGATAAAAAGTTGGCAAATGGATGATTTGGTTAAGAGCCACACTAGATACCACCTTTGGCATAAAGGTAGAGTTTGTCCTTAAAGAAACCCTGTCCTGATGAAAAATTATAAAAGGTTCCACTGCCATTAATGCCTGTAGCTCTGAGACTCTTTGTGCTGAAGTTAAGGAGCAGAGCTGTTTTCCATGATAAAAACTTTAGATCGGCTGTATTGGCTGGCTCAAAAGGTGGCAGAGTCAGTTTTTCCAAAATGAAATTGAGGTCCCAAGCTGGTGTTGGTGCTCTCCGGGCGGTCTTATGTTTTTAGCCTCTCTGAGGTACTGCTTTAGCAAGGGATGAGAGAATAAAGGAGGATCCATGTTGTAATGTGCTGAAATGGTAGAGGCATGGATCTTAATTGATGAGAAGGATAGGCCTTTATCCAGCATCTCAGTTAAGTATTGTAAAATCTGAGGAATGTTTGGGACAAGAGGGTCAAGGCTTTGAGCCTGGTTCCAGGCGCAGACTCTCTTCCATTTTTCTGAGTAAGCTTTCCTGGTGCTAGGTCTCCTGGCCTCCAAAATGACATCCATAACAGCTTTAGAGAGAGGTGTTGCCTGTTTGACTAATGAATCTGCCATGCAGCCAGGTTTAGGGTTTTGAGCTGACCGTGCAGGATCGGATTGTTTTGTTGAGTCAGAAGGTGTGGAATTTGAGGCAAAATCCATGGTGGGCCTTGAGTTAAGTTTTAAGATTGGGTACCACTGCTGGCGTGGCCAGTCTGGAGCAATCAGGATCATCTGTGGTTTTTCTTGTCTGGTGTTTAGGAGTACCTTTGGAAGGAGAGGCAGTGGTGGGAAGGCATAAACTTTTAGGTTTTTCCAGCTGAACGAGAGAGCATCCACTTTCCATGCTTGTGTGTGATAAGTCCTTGTGCAGAATTTTTGTAGTTGGCAATTCAGTGGGGAAGCAAAAAGATCTATGTCTGGGCATCCCCATTTTTGCATTACCATGCTGAAGATTTGTGGATTCAATTTCCATTCGTGAGGGTCCATGATATTTCTGCTTAGATCGTCTGCCAGAGTATTTTTCTTTCCTGGCAGGAATTGTGCTTGCAGATGAACTTGATACGTTAGAGCTGTGTTCCACAAGGTCATGGCTTGCCTGCATAGGGGATAAGAATGAGTGCCCCCTTGCTTGTTTATGTACCACATTACTATGGTGTTGTCTGTCTTTAATAATAATTGTCCTGGATGCAGAAGGTCCTTGAAAGCTGTTAGGGCATTTTGAGCAGCCAACATCTCTTTTTGATTGATGTGAAGATGCATTTGGTCTGCGGTCCACTTGCCCTGAATGCATTTTTCCTGCCATGTGTGCTCCCCAGGCATAATCCGAAGCATCTGTTGTTATAGTCTGCCTGGCTGTGGGTAGAGTAAAAGGCTGACCCTTGTTTAGGTGACATGCCTGTGCCCACCATCGAAACTCCTGTTGTAGGCAGGGAATCATTGGTATTACTGCTTCTAAACTGTGAGAGTGTTGACTCCAAACACTTTTTAGGTACCATTGTAATTTCCTCATATGCAGCCTGGCATATGGTACTAGAAGTATGCAGGATGCCATGAATCCCAGGGCCTGCAGAATTTTTCTTGCAGGGAGATGGGACTTTCTTACCAGCAATTGAAAATATTGAGTTAGTTGAACTTGTTTGTCTGGCGTGAGATAAGCCATCTGGGCCATTGTATTTAAGCTGGAACCCAGGAATATAATCTGTTGCGAGGGTACTAGTTTTGACTTCTTTTCATTTACTGTGTACCCTAGATAAATTAGCAACCTTTTTACAAATGCCAGATGCCTTATAAGAATGTCCTTTGTCTCTGCTTGAATGAGGCAGTCGTCCAGGTATGGATATACTTGAATTCCTTTTTGTCTGCAAAATGCAATTACTGGTGCCAGGCACTTTGTAAAGACCCTAAGCACAGTAGATAAGCCAAAGGGCAGTGCAGAGAATTGGTAGTGCATTGTACTAGCTTTGAATCTGAGGTATCTTCTGCAATTTTGTCTGATAGGGACATGCAGGTATGCCTCTTTGAGGTCCAGAGTAACAAGCCAAGCCTTCTTGCCCAGCATGGGTAGAAGCTGCTGTAGTGTCAACATTTTGAATTTCGGAATATCCAGGTAAGTATTTAGAGTTGAAAGGTCTAGTATGGGCCTCCAGGCCTTGTCCTTTCTGGGGACCAGGAAGAGTCTTGAGTAAAATCCTTGTCCTTGTTCCTGTTGTGGTACTTTTTGAATAGCTCTCATGTCCATGAGGGCTGAAATTTGTTTTTGTGCCTCTGCCCATTGATTTTGTGGCAGGTCTAGCATTCCTTTTAGCCTTGGTAAAGTGTGAAAGTGGAACCTGTAACCTTGAGACACAATATTCAGAACCCATTTGTCTTGGGTGATTGTTTGCCAGTTTTGAGAAAAAAGTGCTAGTTTTCCCCCTAGGGGGGGCTGCCAAAAGGGAAGTGTGTGGCGTATGAAGGGGGAAGTCATTGGGACTGTTTCCTGTAAGGTTGAGACTTGTCCTGACCTCCTTTTGGGGTTGAGGAGCTCCACTGTTGTTGTCTGTTAGAGCCTTGTGGTTGAGATCTGCCTCTTGGGTGTCTGTATTTTCCACTCTGTGGCCTGTCTGACACTGGAAAGGACCAATTCTTTGTTGGCCAATTTCTGCTAAATTGAGGTGGCTGTACCTGTAAGAAATCCTTGACTGTTTGTATAGATTTAGCTTTATCCTCCATTTTTTTAACACCTCTTCTGCCTTAACACCAAACAATGTATCATGCTGTAAAGGAGCATCCAACAATTTTGCTTTAACATGATCAGGTAAATTCTGTTCTTTTAACCAAGCATGTCTTCGAATCACAGAACCTGTAACTGCGGCTCTACAAGAGGCCTCTAAAGAATCAAAACCACATTGCAGAGTATGTTTTCCCACCTGTTCAACTGCATGCAATAAATCCTGCATTTCTTTACAGTCAGGAGCTTCTGAGCTTGCAAGCATTTTCTGTTTTAACTGAGCCATTAAATATTGTTGGTACTTAAGCATGTGAAACTGGCAATTTAAAGCCCTTACTGCTAAAGTTGCAGAAGTGTAAACTTTCTTCCCCCATCTATCCAAACCTCTGGAATCTCTGTCAGAGGGTACTGGATTTTTTTCAATGGAAGCCTTAACCCCTTTTGGACCCTGGGAAATAGTTTCTGGATCAGCAGAAGGGTTTTTATAAAGAAACGTGTGAGAGTCAGGGACTCTATAGTACCTACCAGGCTTGGCTGGTGCAGGGGGCAAAGAATCAGGAGATAAGCTGGATTCAGAGAACACATCATCCACAATATCTAGCAAAGGCGGAATAGCCAGGGGCCTGTGCTGAGGCAATAAAAGGAAACCTCTGAGCCTTTTCTTAGATTCTGAGTAATCCTGACTTTCCCAATGGAAATGCTCCCTCATGGTATGTAAAGTTTCCGCAAAAGAATAATCCTCAGGAGGAGAGGCTGAAGGGATAGATTCTTCAGCGTCAGAGTCCTCATAGGGGGGTAGAGAGTATCCCTGGTCTAAAGAGGAATCAGAGGAAATGGAAACCTGATCAGAGGAATCATAGTCTGTATCTCTCCTTTGATAATCACATTGCCACAGAACTCAGGAAATCCTTCTACGTGGCACACCTCATCACAAAAGGTTTCTCATCCAGGAAAAAAAGAGGTCATTGTTCCCCTCTACTCATCACTCATTAGACCCATTATAGAGTACAATGCCCCTTTTGGTATGTACCTCACAAGACATCTACAACAACTGGAAAGGCCACAGAAATACCTCACAAAGAAGATTACCGGCCTCAAACAGATGCCCTATGCAGACCGTCTCAAAAAACTCCAGCTTTACTCTGTCGCATATCGCCTACTCAGAGGCGATCTCTGCCTAACATACAAAGCTATGTCAAACCCAGAGCTGTTGGACATGCTCCACTTAAATAAATCCCAATCCCTCTGAGCTACATGCTCTAGGGACCTAAACCTTGTCACCACAATAAACAGAACATGCTGGAGGGATAGATTCCTGTCCCAGAGACTTCCCATACTCTGGAACAAACTACCTATCTATATCAAACAAAGCTCCTCATTAGCACTCTTCAAGAAAAATCTTGATGATTGTATGGGAAATAGGAAATTCACCCCGGGGATCACTTCTGTGGCTCTGCTCAACAGGGGCACAGGAAAATAATTTTCTTGGCTGGCAAAAGCCAGGTTACCTTTTTGGCTAGGCTTATATAGGCCCTAGGGCCAATAGCCTAGTACCTACGTATGAACCTATGTGTAATATACCATTGTGGATTATTTTCAGGCTCATCTGTTAGAGCGGTAGATTGTGAAATACTGTTGAGACATTTCATTAAATACATTTGATTCTTTACTTCATTAATACAGCAAGTAGCATGTCCTGATATCAGATATGTTTAGCAGCACTATTTATTTATTTATCATTTACGTTACTGGATTTAAGTTTTGTCTTGGACAAAATGTATAGGCATTAAGCATTTAAATAGACTATGCATGAACTTGAATATAATACATTTAACAATACTTATCTCAAAGCACATTGGCGGTAATTCAGCTGCATGTTAAAAATCTCATGGCACATACTATAAGAAAATTATAGGAGTTTACCTTGGTATGCTAGCCAAATTTCCCAGACTCAGTGAAAATACATCCTCACATAGAGTCATATAGCAAAAAATGTAAATAAACAACTTAAATAGTCTGTAATCTAAACACAATTAGTATTGGTGTGATACTGAAAAGAGAAACTGCAAATAAAGTAATAAAAATGGGCCAAAAAGTAACAGAAACATTTTGTTTGATAAATACTATTTAGCAAGACAACAGACTGAATCGAGCCGAATAAGGCATGTTACAAAATGTTATTATCCCATTTTCAAACAAAGAACCTAGTGTGAGGCAGGTAGGTGTGTTTGTCATAAGCTCAAGGGTATTCACTTAATCAATGAATTAATGTAATTAATTACTGAATGACACTACTTCTGATAGTCAGATGTTATGGAATCTGCAAATGGTGTAACAAGAAACAAACCTTATTGTAGCTCAAACAATGACTCAGACTGACAGAAGCAGATTAATTAGAGGATCTATCTTTTTATTTTTTCCAATAACTACTCATTTATTCTATTGCTCACACCTTCAGTTCATTTATTTGTTTTGTTGTGGGGATGTTATAAGCAAAACTGAGCATTCCAATGTGTGGTTTATTATAGCAATAACCCACGCCTGGGTGTGGGTAATGCTAAATTTACCCACGGTTGGCGTGGTTTGGTCCCGAGGGCGAAGCCCGAGGGACCAAACAAAGCCAACCGTGGGTAAATTTAGCATTACCCACACCCAGAAGTGGGTTATTGCTATTATACCATGACATTATTTAAGAAAAGAAACTATTACTTTTCTTAAATAATGGCATAGTATAATGCCTGTTTACTGCCCTTCCGCAGATGTCTGGCATCCGGCAGTTCTGGTGTACTGCGCCTGCGCAGTACATCAGAGTTGTAAGCAACGAGAAAGCAAGATCTCCGTTGCTTTTAGTCTCGCTATGTTAAATGAGTTTAACATAGCGAGACAGTTTTAAAATAAGCAACGGACATCTCCATTGCTTATTTTAAAACTGTCTCGCCATGTTAAACTCATTTTACATAGCGAGACACTAAAAGCAACGGAGATCTTGCTTTCTCCGTTGCTTTAAACATGCTATGTTAAATGGTTTAAACATAGCGAGACAGGTTTAAAATAAGCAACGGAGATCTCCGTTGCTTATTTTAAAGCTGTCTCGCTATGTTAAACCCATTTAACATAGCGAGACAGTGTTTTAAAAAATCGAGTTATACTAATGGAAAAAAGTCCGGGCGACCGGACCTTTTTCCATTAGTATAACTCGATTTACAACAGGCACTCTGGCCAATCAGCGTGCACGTTTTGGGGGGATCATGGTATAATATGTGATAATGCCCTAGCTCTGATGCTAAAGCCATTTGACCTTTTCCTATCAGACAATAAACCACACCACCTCATCATGTATTATCCCTAAAGTCATCTGGAGAATTTCTATTCCATACTTATTATTTTATTAGTAACCACTTTTACTGAAACAATTTCTTGAAGTGCCATTTGACCATCAGTAGCAATGGATTGTACCCCACCCCCAAGTTTGTAAATTAGCTAGAACTCTTTTCCTACGTCTTTGTCTCTCAATCTCCTTGGGGGCATTCTGCTAACACAATGCCTTTACTTCAAAAAAGGTATGTTTTTTTTTCTTGCTGTGGGCACATCTTATAAGTGAATCAATCAATTACATATATTGCAAACACCTGTAATACAAAAGTTGTTTAAATGAGATGTAAGTTGTCATGTATATACACAGCTAAAGTATCTAGATAGTTGAGATGAGCAAGGGTCATTAGGCATGGGGATGTTATGAGAGAGAGTTAGTGCACAGGCATGTACAAACAAAGCAGAAAGCAGCTAAGACCATGTAGGAGATTCAGAAAAAAAAACACTTAGAGCAGCTTCATTTAATTTAAAAATAGTGTTATATGGAACTTGAAAATAAGTGCATAATGGTATTGAAATGAGGTGCCTGATGTAAATGAGGGTAGTGATTATGCAAATGACCCAGTCAAACATGGCGGGCTGATTCTGAGAGGTATAAAACAGATATGCTGTGCTATGAGATCTGCCTATTTTGAACATCACAAATTGCTGGTCTACAGGATGCCACAATGCTTGAGTAGCTGTAGTAAAGAAATTAGTGTTAGTGCCCACTCTCAGCCTATATCCATGATGTGGCATCCTGTGGCCATTCTCACTGATGCACATGGGATCATCAGCAGCTAGTCTACCTCCATTTGATCAACTACAGCTCATGGATACAGAAGTCATATGAGAGCTGGCCAAATTGTGTCACTCATATGCAAACTCAAAGTAGATATGTGCAGTACCCCTCACGGTGAACACAAAGGTATGCACTTGTTTAACCTTTCTACAGAAACTTTTCAGCAATCTACTGGGGTATCCACAAGGAATATCACAGGAGTCAGCCACCTGTTATGTTGCAACAGGTGGAGGAGCATATTTGTTTTTCAAGGACTGCATAAGAGGGAACCATACATTATGTAGGTGTTTTACACTATTATTAATTTCCTAAGGTTGCTGTAGCCATAGATTGCACTCACAATTCAGCCAAGGCTCCGCCTGTTCCACAAAGGATAAAATGCATTAGCAGGAGGGCTTTTACTCCCTTTATCTGCCAGAATGAGTACAATACCTAAGGTATCTGTATAATGCTTCTGTGTACAGCCCAGGTAGTTCTCATACATATGGTACATGTTCAAATTTTACTGGCGGTTAATGAGTGGGTAGGTGTACAGAGGACATTATATTCAATTGGCCAAAAAATGTAATGGACAACAAGTATAGGAAATGAATGAGTATACACAAATGTGTTTTCACATCTGCCCCTTCAGGTTATTAATTAAAAAATACCAATAAGCATATATAAAACCTTTAGTTATACCACAATGGTATCAAAAATTAAAGAAGTATAATTTGCAGTCATTAAGACATTTAAACAATTGCATTACAGATTAGTACTTTAGCCATCTCTCCTTCATACCAGATTTCATAGGTGTATGGCTATTTAAACCTCAAACTACAGATAGTTTTAACACAGTAATTCAGTTATATATTTCACTATAATTAAATCCCCACCTCTCATGTTTGCAATTATGATTTATAGAACATGAAATTTAAAATAATACTTTAAAGATGTCACTGATACATGCCGCACAAGAGCATTACTGTCATTTTATTGGACTGGGCTACATCATTAGTCTGTTCTGCCATGTGTTCTTTAAAAGCATGATTTCTTTTACCAACATAAAATGTGCATCATGTCTGACAGCTTGCTAAAGAAACAAACTTGCTAGTTTCACAATCTGCATAAAAGTAAAACAATAACTTTTACCAGTAGTAGTTTGCACAAACATATGTTTCTTAAATGTGACCACAAACAGAGCAATCTTTACAAATAAAAATACCTTTACAATTGAACTAATTAACATTATACTTATAATAGCAAAGCAAATTCTGCAGGTTATTCTTATTTTTGTATGCAAAATGTGGTGTAACCCCAACTCGCTTAAAATGTCTTTATTAGTCGTTAAACACTACAGTTTATCTAAAAAAATTCTCAAATATAGGCTGTATATCACTCAACAATGTAAGTCAAACTTGTGTATGTTTATGTATTGATTTGGACCAAAATATGCAATTCTGTATTATCTTTTTCATTCAAGGCTTGTTCTCTAGACAATAGAAGTTGTTATGAATCGTACTCCATGTACATGAAATCTTTGTTAAAAACAATTCATCATTTCTTCTAGACATTCTAGTTCAGTAATAAAGCTATCAAAAACTGACTTTCACTATATTCTTAAAAATTAATGTGGGTGGAGGGGTGGATGCTGTTACAATGTAAGCAGAAATTATTTTTTCCCTATAACTCCTCCCTCATAGCAACTACATAATTGATAGATGACATGCTCTGGGATAACATATGGACATATACATACCTTCCGCAGGGGGTTGCAGTTGCAGACCACAGGTAAGGGAAGGGCAGATAGGAAAACGCATCCTGATGAATACAGCCTGCCTTGATGGAGTACACCACACAATATGTCAATGCAAAACTGATTACAAAACTTGTAACACCCCAACCAGCATCAGTGCAATTGTTGTCAGTCTTGCTCCCATATTCAAGCCACCAACAGCCTGCTCCTGTAACAGTACAACGATACGTAGGTTCAATGATTCATTGGTATTTACTGGTCATGCTCCTGTAAATGTACAGCGATACGTAGGTTCAATGATTCATAGGTATTTACTGGGCTATGCTCCTGTAACAGTACAACGATACATAGGTTCAATGACTCATAGGTACTTACTGGGCTATGCTCCTATGACAATACAAGATACGTAGGTTCAATGATTCATAGACACTTACTGGGCTATACTCCTGTAACAGTATAGGTACTTACCGGGCTAAGCTCCTGTAACAGCACAAAGATACATAGGTTCAATGATTCATAGGTACTTACTGGGCTATGACCTGTAACAGTATAAAGATACATAGGTTCAATGATTCATAGGTACTTAATGGGCTATGCTCCTGTAACAGTACAAAAATACGTAGTTTCAATGATTCATAGGTTCTTACTGGGATATGTTCCTGTAACAATACAAAGATACTTAGGTTCAATGATTCATAGGTACTTAATGCGGCTATGCTCCTGTAACAGTACAAAGATACATAGGTTCAATGATTCATAGGTACTTACTGGACTATGACCTGTAACAGTATAAAGATACGTAGGTTCAATGATTCATAGGTACTTAATGCGGCTATGCTCCTGTAACAGTACAAAGATACGTAGTTTCATTGATTCATTGGTACGTACTGGGATATACTCCTGTAACAGTGCAAAGATATGTTGGTTCAATGATTCATAGGTACTTACTGGGCTATGCTCCTATAAAAGTACAAAGATACATGCTCCTGTAACAGTACAAAGATACTTAATTTCAATGATTCATAGGTTCATAGGTTGGTACTAGGCTATCGGCCCTAGGGTCTATACAAGCCTAGCCATAACAATTCCCTGGCTATTTCTTCCCACACTATTTACTTCCCTGGACCCCTGTCTAGCAGGGCGACTGACGTGATCCCCAGGGTGAATTTCCTTTCATAGGTACTTACTGGGCTATGCTCCTGTAACAGTACAAAGATACATGCTCCTGTAACAGTACAAAGATACGTAGGTTCAGGGATTCATAGGTACTTACTGGGTTATGCTCCTGTAACAGTTCAAAGATACTTAGGTTCAATTATTCATAGTTACTTACTGTGCTATGCTCCTGTAACAGTACAAAGATACGTAGGTTCAGTGATTGATAGGTACTTAGTGGGCTATGCTCTTGTAACAGTACAAAGATACATAGGTTCAATGATTCATAGGTACTTACTGGGCTATGCTCCTGTAACAGTATAAAGATACATGCACCTGTAACAGCACAAAGATACTTAGGTTCAATGATTCATAGGTACTTACTGAGCTATGCTCCTGTAACAGTACAAAGATATGCAGATTCAATGATTCATAGGTACTTACTGGAATATGCTCCTGTAACAGTACAATAATACTTAGGTTTGATGATTCATAGGTACTTACTGGGCTATGCTCCTGTAACAGTACAAAGATACAAAGAGTAGGTACTTAATGGACTAAGGTTCTGTAACAGTACAAAGATACATAGTTTCAGTGTTTCATAGCTACTTACTGGGCTATGCTCCTGTAACAGTACAAAGATACGTAGGTTCAATGATTCTTAGGTACTTAATGGGCTATGCTCCTGTAACAATACAAAGATACATAGGTTCAATGAGTCATGCGTACTTACTGGGCTATGCTCCTGCAACAGTACAAAGATACATGTTCCTGTAACAGTACAAAGATACATAGGTTCAATGATTCATAGCTACTTACTGGGCTATGCATCTGTCAGGATCTTAAGAAGCCTACCCTTAGAAGCCTATCTTTACATTCTCATGGTAATTTATAGCCCTTATATTTTACAGACAGAGTAGAAGTGGGCAGAATAGGGAAAGGTTGGGACATTTACTTGTTGCCCCTATGCATACGGGACATGTGTACTAACCAAGGGGTGAATTTGCAGCTTCCCATCTATGCTTCCAAATTACATTTGAGTAGAGTAACAAAAGTACCTCATTTTATGTGGAGTGAAGACAGTTCGATAGCAGAGGTATTCTATATGACACACACCTATCCCTCTCACATGTTCCAGTTATATTGCAAAAGAGATTAAGGTTCCATGACTGGATGTTCCCACTACCATTGCACCTGCAAATGTGTAATATGTCTGACAGGATAGAGTCTGTTACTTCTCTATATATGAGGCTGAGGTTGTCTTTTTGTAGCCTATATGTTAATGAGTATAGGGGCAAGGTTATGAGATTGTCTGCATAGTTCTTGTGATTTAGACGAAAGCATTGTCATCACTCATGTTGTGACAAGTGTCTGGACAGGTATATTCTGAATGAGACTTTATATTTAATGATTGGCCTAATGAGAGACAAGTACAATGGAATGATTACATCCTTGCATCTGGATGCCATAGATTCATATATATAAGCTGTGCAATGAAAAAGGACTTCCTTTCAATAGTGGACTTGTGATGATCAAGGGACAGCTCCTTGTTGACATAGGTTCACAGATCTTTGACTATGTAATCAATGTTCAGGGGTCAATGTGGCAGTTACCAGGGAAGGCATGCTTGCCAAATGATATGCTTATACATTTCTTTACATTTAGTTTTAGTCCATGATTTTGACACCAACTGTTGATTTAGGAGAAGCCCTCTTGGAGGATTTTGGTGTCCTCTGGGGAATTTATGATGGCACCAAGTTTACAGTCATCAGTAAACTAGATCAGCCATAAACCCTTAACATTTGCTTTGACTTCCAAGAAGTAAATGCCAAAGTGGAGTGACCAAAGTACTGAACTCAGGGGTACACTGCTAGTGACATCTGTTTTGGGTGAAGTAGAGCCATCCATCCTAATTTCCTGGGTTCCATTTGGAAGCTAATTTGCTATCCAATGTCTTACATAGGGATTTACATTTATCTAAGAGAATTTACTTATGAAACATAAGTGTGACATGGTGTCAAATGCCTATGCAAGGTCTAGTTATGTGGTTTGTACTGATTCATACTGATCTATTGCTTTAGTAAAGTTTACAAAGAAGTCGACCAGGTTAGGTAGGCAGAATCTTCTCTTGATAAATCAAACTAGCTCAAACTGAGAGTTTATAGGTTACTTATATCCTTATTTATTAATTCTAAAATGATCCTTTCCGTAGCCTTACAGATGAGTCTGGTCAAGCTTAAGGGTCTGTAATTACCTGGGTCTGTTCATGGCCCACATTTATGCAAAGGGACAACTGTTGCTTTCATCCATTCATCAGGCATGAAACCTGTTTGGAAGCTGATATTGCATAATCTCTGTAAGGAGTCTAATGTCCTGTTTCAGGGTAACTAGTGGGCAGCTTGATAGTATAAGCAGTGTTCTTGGCACGGGAAAGTGCATGAGGACTTGTTTTTTTGGAGATTTGATAGGGGTGTAGATGCAGGAATGTGATCTGGGAACATAGGAGGGGGAGGGGGCGAAAGCCGAACTAAATTTATCTAATAGTATATTTGCTATGCAGTCTAGGTATAGTATGTGATAGCCTTTACTATTAGCTCTCTGTAGTGCTTGGCATTGTTTCACTGCATGCAAAAATAAATTTTGTTAAGTTAAACAAGAGTATCATTGGCATCTTGAGAACAAAATTTATTTTTGCATGCAGTGAGTTTTGTTTTCTTTTATTATAGAGCATGCTTATACATGAATTATATTGGTAGCTTGATAGCACATTCCACAAACACAAAAATTCTGAAATAAAAACAGTTTCAGTGAAACTCAGAATAGATCTCTTTATGCAGGGGACCCCTACACCCCTCCACGTAGGGGATAAAGTCTCACACCCTGAACTTAAATATGCCTTTTTCAAAGTAACACAACAGTAGAGAAAAAGGAGTTCCCCAATATCACTGAAAGTGAACCAGTTTCACTAAGATGGCACTCACCTGAATTACTGCTGACACACTCCCTTTATGTTAGGGTTCCATCACGGGGGGGGGGGGGGGTTATTTTTAATTTTGCAGTTCTATTTACTCCTGAACAGTACTGATGCATCAATGCAGCTATTTACATATGTTTACAATTTGGTGGTAAAGGATTCATCATAAGCAATGGGGTATCATCAAGATGGAGGAGAATTTTAAATTTAGCCAGGTCAGCCTTGAGCACAATCTCTGAATACTGAGGTATTGGCAGATGCTTCTAACTTCAGTATTAACACAAATGTGACTGCTTGTGTCCAGTTTGACAAGGAAGGAAGTTATAATTGGTGGAGAACAAAGCTGACTCGTATTGTTAAGGTCCAAGTCTAGGAGTTTATCATTCCTGATTGGGGTATGGACTTACTGGTCCACAGGGTTTGTGTTGATGAAGACCAGAAATTGCTGAGTATACATGTTTAAGGATGTATAAGTGTCCCAATTAATGAAGGGGTAGATAAATTCTCCTAGGAGAATGGTGTTTGGCATAATGCATAGGGATTTCATAGGGATTTCATATTGGTTAGTTAGGAGCCACATGCTGACATGGATGTACAGGGGCTCATACAGTTAGTTATGATATGATAAGGGGTTTTGTTGATAGAAAACTGCATGTGGAGGAGTTCCAGATTGTTATCTTATCTAACCAATCTGGAGGTGAATTTTTATTTAAGAAATTTATACATTGCTCCCTCTAGTGCCTTTATCTAATAGGGAGGGCCTGAATGTGTGGTAGACACTGAAACCCTGCACCGAGACTTTCTGTACCTCAGTGAGTTTCTTCTGTGTTGTAGGTCTACCTATTGTGGTTGGCAAGTCCTTAACAATGTCCCATCCCTTGGTATGCAATATCATTTAAGTGGTTACTCTTTACTAAACCTGATGAAGACTTGTAATATGGCCACAATGTAGCATGATGCTTTCATTCGTGGCATTTCACACTTGGTCCTAAATGACCCCCCTTGCCCAAGATGTACATTCTAGGTATTTGGAGATCCTGCAGTAACACCTTAGTCACCTAGGAGTGTCCTATATATGTTACAGGCATCATCTCTATAACATGAGTTAGGTTACCACTTGGAATCAAATTAATCTTATAGCCTAGCCCTAAAAGAAAACCTCTTGAAAAGGTTGCATTTGCTCTCTTTAGAAAGGTTCATCATCACCTGCCCTCCTGTCTCAGTCCAAGTCCCAACATTAGCTTTTATTTTAATCAGGCATTTTAAGTACATGGGATTTAACAGCAGGGCAATAATGTTGACTTTAGTATTTTGGAGTCTAGACAGAATATGGATGAGTTAGCTCTTCAAATGTGCATACATCCAAAGGTAAAGGGTCAAAGTCTCTTATATGCTGTGTATACGGTTGTAATAGTACATGTTGCATGCAGTCATAGCGCTTTGCACCCATTTGCAATATTCAAATACAGACATAGACTGTGAAGGCTTTTCCCACTCCACAGCCTCAGCCCAACTCATATTTTTAAAGCACCCACATTCAAGAAAGCAATTTGGAAGACACAACCATGATATGCAAACCATCGCCTTTAACTTTACATAGTGATCCATTGGTTTACTATTAGATTGGTGACTGTGACAATTTTGAAACCTAAAATAACATGACCAGAAGGTCACAAGACAAGAATGCTGAGGACCCCAAGAGTAAACACACACACTTGCCCCACTTCCAGACTTCTAGATACATTTTAACACTTGCTTCTGTGTCCCTGCAGGTTGGGATATTCAATGTTCAACATTGTTTGCTCTTCGCTCTTGTGGTCTTTGACATTGTCATCATGCAGCCTTCTGGTTGCATTATTTTAGGTCAAACTGCCGCATTTGTAAATCTGATAGTAAACAGACCCATCTCCTGTTTGTACAAGGACCTTTTATTGAATGACATATGCACTGTTTTATACAAAAATAGTACCCGTTTCATTCATGCAAATTGTTTCAGCTACCACTTCCCCTCCCCATTACATTGTATTACACTTGAACTGTGTGAGTTTGAGAAATACACTTTGTCACCCCTTACAGATGCACCATTGGAGTCCCATAATACAGAAATCAGCCAGGAGCTTTCCTTTCTAATTCCTGATATCAAATCTAGAATGCATTACTATCAACTACACTTGGCTGCAGAACATCACAAAAGTGGTCTTTACAGGGGAAAAAAATCAGCACAAACAATTCTGAGAATCATGAAATAAATATCTAGCAATTACTTGACTGCAGGTACCACATTTTAGACGCAATTATTATGATTGCTCCAGCACACAAAGTAGGAAAATGTCCCAGTGTAATGTCCAGCTGTCCACTCATTCATTATAAACACCACTACTGTTATCCCAGGGAAACATGTCATCAGCTTACCAAGGTCTACTCAGTCCTTAAACTGTACCTGTCAGAACTTCAAAACACTGTGCTAATAGCATTGCAATAACGTTGTTGTGCATGCTGGCAATAAGGTTGAAGCAACGCTGATGCAAAGGATAACAGGGAATGACATTTCACATAAATGGGGCTGACTAAACCTAGGCTAACTTAGGACGTCAAACAAATAAAACAACATGAAGTAAAGCCAGAAGTACAAAAATACAAGGAAATTCCAACACTCACACTGCAATGACAAGTATGTAACATTGAGTCCAAATGGCAAATGAAATTATCAGATCTTTTAATAAACAATTAACAAATATGAACAAAAATACTATACAAGGATTATACCTTCAAAAATCAGTATAAACAGTACATGTACTGATTTTGCCATGTTCTATATTTGTATCATCTTTTATTTATTTAATATTTAAGTTCTGCATTTCATTCTTGCCAATGAATTTTGATTGTGGAACTAATCTAGAATGTCATATTAGTATTCAATTAAAGGTTCAAAGAAGGGAAATAAATAATGGGATTTGTGATGAGTGGGTAGATAGCAAATAATTAAACAGGTAGGGTTTAATAACATTAGACCAACAGACCTGAAAGAAAATAGGCAGCAAGGCTGTTTCACTTCTATTATTTTATACACTCTGTACAACACAGAAATCCAGCAGCATATATAACACATTTAGACAATTCAAATCATTTATGTATAATCTGAAACTCAGATGAAGATACTGGGATGTCTAACAGTGCTACAATACAATATCATATTTCTTGCCAGAACTCAGAATGTAACTTGAAGCAAAAAAATTCAGCCCTGCCTTCTTAATGGAAATGACTCAGTCTAAGAAAGTGATTACCTGCACTTCTTACACCTACCCCTCTATACTGCCATAACGACCTCCTCTCAGTTATCTCAGCCACTGTTTCTACTACCCTACCTGATTCAAAAAATCCTTTTTGGCTCCTTTGGAGGAATGACTACTGGCTAGTACATGTACCTCCCCTACATTCAATCCTTGTCTAGAACAAATAGCTATTATCCTTACAGCAGCTGCTAGTCCAGGGAGAGGTTTGCTATGGCAATTACCTGCCTTTCCAGAAGGAGGAAGTAGAGAGACAGGTGTCCAGACTCAGCATCACCCATCTTTACCTGAAGGATTTCTTTTATATGCTGTAACATTCTCCCAGCAGGGGTGTGCAATGAGGAAAGAACAGACTCACGGGTATTCCAGCTGATGGTGGCTTAACATCAGTCCTTCTGCTCAATGTCCACAAACTCTAATAGCACACTAATTTTCCTCTCCAGCCTTCATTAAAATAGAAGGATATCAGCCACTCAAGCCTACCCCTTTAGCTTGCTTTCCAGCTTCCCAGGGTTTTAGCTAGTCTCATGTCACCAGAGGTTCCCTGCATTAATGAGTTATTTCACTCATTGTTTAGCTTTTAGCACTCTGACTACTTTCCTGACTCATCCAATGACCTCCACCCATAAGATTTTCGCTATATCTCATTTTAGTCAACCCATCACCAGCTTCAGGTCCAGCTTTTCTCTACTGTTGAAACCCTCATTACTCTAATTACTCTGCCTCAAACAGACATGCTGATAAGCTAGTCTTATTCTTTCCTGTGTATCTCTAGCCAAAATTTTCTCATATCTACCCACAGCTAGTACAGTCACACACACAATGAACACATGAAGCAATCTACCACTACTACTTTCCCATGTTTCCAACATACTGCCATCTCTCACAAGTCTTACGGTTTTAACCTACTTGACACCTATACCTCTCAGCCATACCAAATTACTCAGTTTTTACAGGGTTTGGGGTCCAAATGAAGGGGTGCCATGATTCCCAAGTGGCACCCCTTCATTTCTGATTGTTTTCATTTATTGTTTCAAATACCATTCTGTCAGAGATGACGTCATTACATGTGCAGTGAAATCAGCTCCATCAGGTGTGTGTGTGTGTGTGTGTGTGTGTGTGTGTGTGTGTGTGTGTGTGTGTGTGTGTGTAATGCCCCCATGTATTACACCTGGTGGCTATAGGTATTTCAGGCTCATGCCCCCATGTAATACCCCTGGTGTCTAGAGATATTTCTGGCTCAAACTCTTATTCCCCCATTATTGGCTTTGTTGTTTGTCCAAGTTTTTTGTGCTAAGAGTTGACAGCTATGGTGAGTGAGAAGTGAGAACTGAATTTGTATTCCTGCATACTGGCTTTGTCCAGGATTTTTGTGCTAAGAGGTTGAGAGCTATGGTGAGAAGTGAGAACTGAATTCACTAAATCATAGCCATTAAGTATCAGTCTCCTATTTTTTTAGTAAACTGCTGATCTGACATAGTGGTATGTTGCTCTGACTGTAGTGCATAGGGTTCTGGGTTCAAGACTTGCCAGTGAAATGCATGGTGGTAACACAAAATTTTATTCTAGCAACTTTCCCAAATTATACAAGCAATGGTTAAAATGTGTCCCTGGTAAGTCCCTAGCCACCACCACTTGTGAGCTTTGTCCAGGTTTTTAGTTCTAAGAGTTGACAGCTATGGTGAGACGTGAGAACTGCATTTGTATTCCTCCATTATTAGCTTTGTTTGTCCAGGTTTATTGTGCTAAGAGGTTGAGAGCTATGGTGAGAAGTGAGAACTGAATTCATTAAATGATAGCCATTAAGTCTCAGTCTTCCTATTTTTTAGGAAACTGCTGATTTGGCATAGTGGTATGTTGCTCTGACTATAGTGCATAGGGTCCTGGGTTCAAGACTTGCCAGTGACACGCATGCTGGTAAAAACATTTTATTCTAGCAACATTCCAAAATAATATAAGCAATGTTTAAAATGTGTCCCTGGTCGTTGACCTTTTGCCTCCCCCCCCCAAAAAAAAAATTGAACTTAAAAATAAGTCTGAGAAGCTGTGCAAGATGCCTATGGCTTACACTACTGTCATTCTATTTATAGTGTGGGTGTGGTAGTAGACTTTTATGATGGAAATTTTCTGAACTGGGCAGTTTTGTCATTATTGGTTCATGCAATTTGTTTCATTGCCTACAGTACAGCCTACTGGAAAAATGTTCAAACAATAAATTTAAAATATAACCACAAAAAGATGAATAACGGTAACCCACAAGGCAAACATTCCGTGTCCTAAAAGTAATATAGTAAAATAACAACAAATCAATAGGTAACGGAGCGACCAAGGCAACATAAACGGCAGCAACCAAATAAATAAAAAAGTTTATTAACGTTAACAAGAGGTAAGCACTTTCACATATGATGCTTCTTCAGACCTTTAAAACAAGTAAAATAACAGTCATATAAATACTCAAAGCAATTAGTCCACACCCCTTACTAATAGTTCTGATTCAAACAATTAAAACATTTAAAGGAATAACATCTCACAAATGAAACACATGTAAAATATATATAAAAACAAACTGTCACAATAATCTAAAAACTGTACAGAAATAAAAACTACTTAGGTATTCTACGTTTCTTAAGAAGGGGCTTAATGGATGCTCGCTCAAGCTCATAGTAAGGGGTGTGGACTAATTGCTTTGAGTATTTATATGACTGTTATTTTACTTGTTTTAAAGGTCTGAAGAAGTATCATATGCGAAAGCGCTTACCTCTTGTTAACGTTAATAAACATTTTTATTTATTTGGTTGCTGCCGTTTATGTTGCCTTGGTCGCTCCGTTACCTATTGATTTGTTGTTATAATAAATTTAAAATGTGCTCTAACAAGTGTGTTGTATTATACAAGGAATATAACTTATTAAAGTCAGGAAGGTGTATCAAAGAAAAGAACACATATATGTTTCTTGTTTTGTAAGCAAGGGGCCAATGATTTGAAAATGGCCCAAAGGTAATCTTTATCCACCACTGGCCAGATGCATTTTCTTTGGATGTGGTGTGGATTTCAATGCTATTTTCAATGAATATGAGTTTCAAGGGCAGATACGTTTTAATGCCAAATATATTTTCATTGAGACAGTATTGCTTTGTTTAGCAGATGTCAAAATAAAATCCAAATAATCATTGTAGAAGTAAAGCAGTATGCACACATTAGTGTTTATGGTAAATGGGGTGAAATTACCAGGTAATGGGACATTGTAATGGCTGCAGGGGGTCAGTGGTGCTATATTTTGGTTGTCTGTTCTTCAGTTTGCATTTCAAAGTTGATATCCCACAATTCCATTGGAGTGGGTGGGGTTACACAACTATGTATACCAATTAGATGTTAATCAGTGTACAGATTTGTACCTATTTTTTATGGGCCTTGTCCAGATTTTTGATGATTCCAGGTTGAGAAGTATGTTGACACCGTATACCACTGATGTGTATGTCTTAAATGTATGTCATATACTTGTCCTATATCATTCAGTTTCTTTAGCACCTTAAATACTTCCAGCATGATACAATCCTGTTCTCAGGAGGCACTCTCCTGTAATCATCTGTCTCTTAACATAGTCATCTCCAGTAAGCTTTTTCTTTATCATGGCTTACCAAGAATTACTCCAAGTATGCCTTTCCAGACCTTAAACCACTCTCTGTCTCTAATTCTGCTATCTGATCTTCAGCTAAACTGGATCTTGCTCATTCCTATTCCAAAGAGCCATAATCTTGCTTTTGCAAGCTTTATGCAGTAATCATTTCCTAGCACATAGTTTATATTTGTCCCTTAACACCCAGGACTGTTCAAACATCTTCTCCCTCCCTAGCACATCAAGGCTTCCACTATTTCGAAGTCCATTGTTTATCAGTTTTTTACTGTATCCATAAACACAAACATGTCTAAAGTTTCCTCCTCTCTGTTTGCATTTGATACACTATTAGAAAGGTCCCCATTAATGATTTAACTTCAGAAATTCTGCTTGACCCTTTGAGTGCACCTTTTGCCATTTCTTTCAAAAATATCTCCTAATTGTTTTCCACTGCCTTTTTTGCACACCACCCAATCACTCTAATCCTATGTACTATGTTTGCAGGGCTCACATATGATCTGAAATCTGGTACCTCCACCCACAACTGTATGTAGACTGTCATTTGACCTTTAATAATGCTACCTTTATTACCTTCTCAAAACATCTGTCACACATCCTTTGAAGTTGTCCAAGCCTTTTGTTATGAATGTTGACTAAATATGACTAAATGTATCAACTGTCCACATTTTTGCAAAATGTCTAGATTTCTGCCTCATATTTTTGGTCTTCTCCTTATAAAATTTGTGGTTTTCTGGCAAGTTACTGAGGATTGATGTCACTAAATAATGACATACATTTGAGTTTTGGACTTTATATCTTTCAGAAAATGCATGCTAATGCAAATCCCATTGTTCTAGCAATGTTCTACATTTATAAGAGCAAGTTTTAAACTATATCCCTTCTTTGGAGCCTTTATCCTCTTATTTTAAGCTCTGTCCAGAATTCTTGTGCTAAGACATTGAGAGGTATGAAAATAAGCACACCTGGGATGGATTCATGATCCTGATTACCTCTGTACTTTCTTCCAAAGAACTTAGTCAAATAGGACATATGTCTAATGTACTCTGTACCTTCTCCTTCAAATCCAAATCATTATCATCAATAACTAAACATACAAAGAAATATGCATAAATCCCCAGATATTTCTCACCTCTTCTGACAAGTGTAGGTCCATCACTCTCTTTTCCTGTTTCCCACCATGATGACCAAAGGCATTTTGAGGATGTAAACATACAGATGTTTACCAACTACCCAAAAATGCTTCCAGTAACAGGATGCTGTCATCTACAAACATATTTACACTGTTTCAGTTTGCCATTTTCATTTGCAACTACCCACTTATTCTATGTTTCAGATTCTGTATAATTAAGGAATAAGATGAGTGACATGGGACAACCCTGCCACATACTTCTGCCACTGAAAAGTCTCTTTTAAGCCCCCATTTACTAATAACTTCACTGCAGACCCTTTCCAAAAGTATCTTGCACCCTGTGAGTGCATTTTACCTACTACTTGCTTTCATTTTTTACATCAACAATGTAGACACGTTTTCTCCCCATGCCCAACACTAACTTCTCTTCAATATAATTTCACATCAGTGTCAGACTCTGGAGTCCTGCAACTTCCACTTTCAGCTTCATAGCTTTTGGTGTTCTCACTTCTGTCCCCGTTGACCTATATTTAATTGCAGTCTCTGTAAGTTCTTCTGATCTTCTCTTCTTTAATCCTTTACAACATGCCTAAGTAGTTGGTAATGTGATCGAGTCATACAAGCACAATGCCATCTCATCGTCTTCAACAACTTCAACTAATGATTGTACCCTTCTCCACTGTGCAATGAAGCAACTAGAAAAACAGAAACACAATGAAAAATATTAATAACAAAGCAAAATAAAAATGAAAGGTAAACTGTAAGATTGTAAAACTGTAAAAAAGACAAACAAAAGTAACGATGCTGGATACTGCTCAAGATAAAAACACAATTTAATGCCACCGAACAATAAATACAGTATAAGCGCTTTCGGGCGGTTGCCCTTCATCAGATAAAAACAGTACATTTTAAAATTCCTTTTAAAACACTTGTCAACCAATCAATATTCAATAAAATACCCGCCTTTTACACAATGTAGGCTTTAAAGGGATAACGTCGTTTAAGCCTGGATCCCTGTGTGCTGTTAACTCAAGAATCCAATTGGATTCAGCTAACTCAGTGTTTAGCTTAATGTCACCCCCCCTATTGGTCAACTTTAAATTGACGATAACCCTAAATGTAAACTTGTGTGTGGGATTTTCCTTGACATGCCTGAACAAGGCGTTATGTTCATCCTTGTTTCTTATACTAAAAGAGTGCTGGAAAATTCTCGTTTTTAACATCTGGTTGGTCTTCCCAACGTAGAAACTTGTGCACGAGCAACATTCTGCTATATATACAACATCTGTGGTCCGGCAACTAGCCCTACCCTTAAACAGAAAAACCTTCCCACTATTAGGATGTTTAAATTCAGTCCCTTTCTTAATGCTACCACATGCTTTACAACAGCCACATGGTACTGTTCCTGCTGTCCCCTTTTTTAATCTAACATCAGTAGAGATGCGTGCCTCTTTACATAGTATATCCTTTAAGTTTCTATTTCTTTTATAGATTAAATTAGGGCGTGGCCCTACCATTTCTCTTAGGCTTTCATCACTGACTATGATGTTCCAATTGCTGCGTATAATATTGCTGACACCCTTTACATCACTACCATATGTGAGCGCTACTTTATGCCTGTCTAATCTATCCATATTATCTGGTGGTTTCGGTTTTACATTATGTCTACAATCCAACCACGGTCTAAATCTGTTGCATCTAAGTGGTCTCGTCTTCTTGATTGTATCCCCCACCATCCTCTCATCATAGCCTCTATTAGAAAAGCATTCACCTAAATGTCCAACCTCCATTTCATACTGAACTTCATCCTTTACAATCCTAGACACCCTACCCAATTGGCCTTTTACCACATTGGTAAAGGTATGCCTAGGGTGCATACTATCATAGGACAACAGAGTGTTTCGCCAACACTCTTTCCTATGCAGACTTGATGTGAAACCATCCTTGTTTTGTGTCAGACAGACATCTAAAAAGTCAATGTTTAACTTCGAAGTCTTTACACTAAATCTGAAAAAGGTGGTAGTGGAGTGAAGATAGTCAATAAAGCTGTTCAATTCATTACCATCCCCATTCCACAAAACAAAAATATCATCTACGAAACGCAGGTACAGGAACAGATGTTTCTTCCATAAATGATCACTGAACACATATGTCTTCTCCCAATGTGTGAGAACGAGATTTGCATAGGTATTGGCACAGGGGGTGCCCATGGCTATCCCCTGTGCCTGCCTATATGCAGAATCTCCACCTAAGAAAACATTATTTTCTAACACTAAATCTAGCAACTCCAAAATTAAATCTATCTTAATGTTAGTGAGCCCTGTAGCACTTAAGAGCGCCTTTACTGCCAAAATTCCATAATCATTATTGATTACAGTGAAGAGATTATTTACGTCTAGGATTGTAAAGGATGAAGTTCAGTATGAAATGGAGGTTGGACATTTAGGTGAATGCTTTTCTAATAGAGGCTATGATGAGAGGATGGTGGGGGATACAATCAAGAAGACGAGACCACTTAGATGCAACAGATTTAGACCGTGGTTGGATTGTAGACATAATGTAAAACCGAAACCACCAGATAATATGGATAGATTAGACAGGCATAAAGTAGCGCTCACATATGGTAGTGATGTAAAGGGTGTCAGCAATATTATACGCAGCAATTGGAACATCATAGTCAGTGATGAAAGCCTAAGAGAAATGGTAGGGCCACGCCCTAATTTCATCTATAAAAGAAATAGAAACTTAAAGGATATACTATGTAAAGAGGCACGCATCTCTACTGATGTTAGATTAAAAAAGGGGACAGCAGGAACAGTACCATGTGGCTGTTGTAAAGCATGTGGTAGCATTAAGAAAGGGACTGAATTTAAACATCCTAATAGTGGGAAGGTTTTTCTGTTTAAGGGTAGGGCTAGTTGCCGGACCACAGATGTTGTATATATAGCAGAATGTAGCTCGTGCACAAGTTTCTACGTTGGGAAGACCAACCAGATGTTAAAAACAAGAATTTTCCAGCACTCTTTTAGTATAAGAAACAAGGATGAACATAACGCCTTGTTCAGGCATGTCAAGGAAAATCCCACACACAAGTTTACATTTAGGGTTATCGTCAATTTAAAGTTGACCAATAGGGGGGGTGACATTAAGCTAAACACTGAGTTAGCTGAATCCAATTGGATTCTTGAGTTAACAGCACACAGGGATCCAGGCTTAAACGACGTTATCCCTTTAAAGCCTACATTGTGTAAAAGGCGGGTATTTTATTGAATATTGATTGGTTGACAAGTGTTTTAAAAGGAATTTTAAAATGTACTGTTTTTATCTGATGAAGGGCAACCGCCCGAAAGCGCTTATACTGTATTTATTGTTCGGTGGCATTAAATTGTGTTTTTATCTTGAGCAGTATCCAGCATCGTTACTTTTGTTTGTCTGGTTTGGAGTATTTTACGATAGCTGGGTTTTAGCTAGCAACGACCTTTTGTTTTGCTGTGTTTTTAAAACTGTAAAAAACAAATGTAAAATCTGGAAAAACAAGGATAATCCAAAAGTAATGCCTAGTAATGGAACCAGTTAAAGGTGAATTACAGAGTCCTCAAAGCTTACAAATTATATCCACATAGAAGAATAATTAGGTTAACTGAATGTTAATTCATAAAGATAAGTTTTGCTCCTGTCGCCTTCCCATTCTCTTCCTTATGCTCCTCTCATGTGTGTCACCATCCCTTTTGTCCAGCTAATTTCACTCATTTCCCCCATTTACAAGGATTCCTTTTCTGCCTTCTTTAAAAAAAGGCTTTGCACTCTGCATTCTTGTTATGTCTCATTTTACTGTTGTATTTGCATATTCAGATGATTTATATTATCATGTTCCAGTTCTGAATATCGTTAAGGTAATGTCCTCATGGATCTGTATTATTCTGTCACATTTTTGGATGCCTTTGATGTGGTGCTATTGTTATAAAATTCTAAAAAAAACCCTTGCAGCCAGTTCCTCCTCCTTCTTGACCTCTTCTCCCTAAAAACCGAGACACCATCAATGATCCCTCCAGGGATTACCAGGCATCCACACTTATCACTGGCCACTTGAATGGCATGCTTTTTCACTTGCTGGTAAACATATAAGCTCCATGTACACTCAGCATATGAGCAGCTCTCTTTCCTTCTAAATGCAATCATCAGCTTCATCCTTCATCTTCCAGTTCTGAGAGAATCACTGGCCTCCACTGAGTATCATTTACATTTTATCTGTCTCTCAACTCTTCAGCTGGTTGGTTTTGTAGAGTCATTTCCCTTGTTATTGTCAGTACTGGTGCCCTTCCCTTTGTCCAACAATCATTACTCAAAGATACAGCTTGTCTTTTTATGATGCTTGTCTTTTTCTGACTCTTCTCTCTTTGCACTTTTTTTCTCCTGTTCCTTTTTATCGCTTTCTCTTCTCTTGCCTAATAGCTTCAATATACAGTGCTTACATCTGATATTTGTTTATATGCTATTTTTCTGACTACTATTTTTTCAGATTTGCCCTCCCCAAAAAGCAATATATATATATAATAATGTAACAGTATAGAGAACTATTTTGTAGTATAAAATGAAAATAATAAATATACATTATTATATAAAAGTAACAAAATAGTGTAATAACAATACTTCCATTGTATGATGAGGGTAATGCTTGGTGTATCCACATCTAGCAATGGATTACTGCTAAATCCTATAAGATAATGAAAGAAATAACAATAAAAACAGTTAACTCATTCATAAAATGCATAGGATTAGACGAAAATATAAATAGAAAAGAATCTTGAATACTGTACTAAATTTGCCAAAATTCTGAACAAATACCAGAATACAATGACCTAATATCCTCTGCCAAATTTCCCACTTACAAACTGTTTGATTCTGACATGGTCTTTTGAGCAGCAGGCACCCATAGCTAGGACTTGCTTACAAACCATGCAAGATATACACCTAATATCAGCACAGACACCTTGGAGCTAAACAAGTGTCTTTCCAGTTGAAGTAGATGATCCTTCTTCAGAAATGTTTATGGCCATCTCCACTGACTCAGTCAACAAAAATAAAAAAGCCAAGATTTCGGCATTATTTTGATTTGCATTTTCTTGATTATGTTATGTTAATGTATATTGCTTTTCTCTACATATTGTATCTGTTTCCAAAGCTGAAATCTGTTCTTGCCCTAAAGTTGTATAACATTAGTGGTTGCATAGCTTTTTTTTTACTTTTCTGCATTGACTGAGAAATGGTCTGTTGAATCATTCTGCTGACTTTTTTTTGTGGAATAAACAAATAATAAAGTTCATTTTATGTATATGTGTGTTTCTGTGTTCATGTCTGCCTGCCTGTCTGTCTGCCTCTGAGACAGATAGAAACAAAGACGGAGAAGCATCACTCAAAGCATTTTAAACTTTTAATATACTGGATGGTTAAACCGGGAAAAGCCAAAAGACCGTTTTTTTTTAATATACTGAATGCTTAAAGAAGTTAATAAGTAACTGAAAATATGGAAGTATTTTAACAAATGTTTTGAAGTAAACCATTATAGGAAATGCCTGGCAAAGGAACACAACAATCATAATAATATTATATTTTACATCTCTTAATCAGGTAAGCCCATGGGACACAACTGCCCCTTTGCAGTGCAACCTGGGAATACTGCCTAGTTAACTGACCTGCTCCAAATCATAAGTAGAAAAATAGAAAGAATCAACCCTGTATCCTTCAATATAGGAAGCATCTCATTAAGAATGCATAGCCTTAATCCTCTGTGCTAACAGCTACATAAGCAAAAAATAATAATACTAGTAATAGCAATTAGTAATCATAATAATCATACAATGAAACATTTTATACAGAGCATATTTTGAAGATGAAAGAAACTGTGAAAATGTGAAACAAATGTGAAAGTTTATTACTTGTGTGTATGAGTTTTATGTAAGTGTGCATGTCTTATATATATATATGTATATATATCTATATATTTATATATATATATATATATATATATATATATATATATATATATATATATATATACAAAAAACAAAAGTCAAAATGTAGAACAAGTCACAATGTCGAATCAGCTGAATGAATTCAGCAGATTTGACATTGTTGCTGAAAAACATTACATGATATCCATAAAGGAGCTCAGGTAAAGCAAACGAGCTCAGGTAAAGGAAACTCCTATACCTAATATCACTTTTTGCAGGGGGGGGCAGGACTCCCTGCACCCCCAAACCCCCTGCTAACTATATATTCCAAATCCGAGATCGCACTACAGTGAGGAAAGGGATGAATTTCTCAAACTGCACTGTACTGCAATCTATGTACAGTTCTCCAAGTTTATATTAGTGAATGCACAGTGCATTCATTGATATAAACTTTTGAATGCTGAGATGTTCAGCCAGATGGAAATTCGAACATCTGTGTCTCAAGTTTTCCATCTGGGGGCATCTCAGCTCGAGATTTTGATATTAAACTATATATATATATATATATATATATATATATATATATACACACACACACACACACACACACACACTCCTATATAAATAAATATATATATATATATATATATATATATATACATATATATATATATATATATATATATATATATATATATATATATATATAAAATATATATACATATGGTATTCCAGAAATATCTTCTTATTGGCTTCATTCGTGAGTTAAACTATAGACAGCTTACACAATATCTTTATATGGTTTCGAAGAGTGATTATCTCATTTGTATATTATGCTGCAAAGCTTGTCTTAGCTTGTTCATGTATTTATATGTCGATTTATTGTTATTCCATATTCTATACTGTTGCTTGAAAAAAATCAAAGAAGGTGGTTTAGACTGACTTTTGGTATTTCATGTTGGTATTGATGAAATGCTCATTTGAATCATCAGTCTTACAAGTGCACAGTACAAATACAGTGTTGAAATTCTTTGCCTTTATCTTGTTTATTGTCCAAATACCACAAAGGGTAAAAAGATTAGTGCTGTGTTCTGACACGAAAAACCAATTAGATGTTTCCTACACGTGTCTGCTGTTTCATAATATGCTGAGTATAGATATGTGTTCAATAATTTATATATACAGTTCAGTATTTCACTATAATAGCTTCTAGTTGTTACAGAACAAGCTTTTTTATATGTCTATACCTGATTTTTAGATGTAGGTGGCTATGGTTTACAATGAGCACCATGTTATATAATGTGCTGACATGGGTCAGAGGTGTAGGATACAGACAGGCTGATCATGGTTTGCATCATGTGTGACAAAAATTACATCTCAACCATTGTGAGTGACATTGCAATATTTATAACAAATGAGACATGCGTCCTTTCTTGAAACATCATAACAGTGATTGAAAAATGGAAACTGACTAAGACTGCCTGGTCTGGATGAGTAACGCACACTTTCAAATGTGTATGTATCTATTTGCACAGATACATGCTTCTTTCTAAATGACTTGCAATTTTGTGTTACATGTGCATACACTGCAACTGCTTTGACATACCTAATGACTGCCAAAAAGTACAAGAATGTGTCTGCTTAACGCTAGTAAATAATAGACAGCACAGGTGCAAGAAAAAAATATCTTCACGTCAATTGGTGGTGTACCCTACAGATTTAATTTTGGTTGATTTTCTTTAAGTAGCTTACTGAAATGGAATACAGACTTTTTAGTAATAAGATAGTTACAATGAAAACACTTAAGTACGTAATACTGAATGAAAAGTAATGCACAATAGTATTATAACAGAGACAAAATAAGAATGCATCATTTAAGCAAGGCTAGAAGAAACAAAATACAATTAGAATTTAAAACGTAAAATCAAAAGAATATGATACTGCAGGAAATATGACCAATTTAGTTTAGACTTGCTATCAGTTAATTAAATTTTCAGCAGAATACCTAACAGCCTGTGGGCTATGCCAAATGGCAGCAATTCTACAAGGCAAGAAATGGCTTGAGACAAAACATAGTTCAGTGATAGCAAGAACAGTGTGATGAAATTCAAAAACCGCAGCTATACAATAAGTTTAATTACTATTCCATGATACGAGCACAAACACAAGATGATGAGTGAGAATGTAACATTTCAGGTTATATATTTACTGGTATACTTCTGATAATAATAGGAAGTCCATTCTACAGTTTGGGACCCTACTCTAAGAATGCTCTGTTACAGAATTCCAAAAAAATTATGTAAGAAGTATACACTATAAGTTAAATATTTCATTTCTATTGAATGAAATAAGGATGAAGAATACATCAATCAGGTGAAGAATCTTTATAAAATGACATAATATGATTTTATTATATCTTTTTTGTCTGAGAGATGTAGAACTTGATGTATTCAACATGCAATGAGGCAGGATAAGTAAGCTATCTACAGGTAAGCCTGACTTAACACAGGGAGTAGCGGGCAAGTGATGTAACTGAGTGGCATAGCACAGCTTTTGTGTTAGAGACCACAAGATGGCATATTTGAAACAGTGGAAGATGAAGAGGACATAATTTCTCCATGTTTGGAATGTAACCAGGTGGACCAAAGGTAGAAGGAAATAGAGAAATAGATAGCTTTCAGGTCCACTGAAGGCAGGATGTAACATGAGCTCTTTGGCATTTCAAGGTGGGCATTTTTTTCTATATGCTTTTTCCCACCACACCTGCTGACCATTAAGGATTTCCCCTATTGGTCAAGCTTTTTCCCCATTCAAGAGCTATTATGAGGAGGCAATCATATGGGCATCCTTAGTGGTGGTTTCGCCCTCACTGGCCTCCTGGCAAAGAGTGTGGACTTATCATTTGCTAGAATACCTTGATATAATCCAAATTAAAATTTATGATGTTGGAATGGCTAAGAGATGGACTCTGCCTAAAAAGGCACTATGGGGACTGCAAAAGCTTTAACTAGCATGTAAAAGCCCTATGGTAAAAGGTGCAAACAACCATAGTGAAGAAGGAATACCTATCAACCATCTTCTTCCATACTGCTAGATCCTCCTGTAATTGCACAAACTACTCAGGAAATTGTTAAACCCAATTATCTCTTACCTTTGAATTATGGAATTATTTTCTCTAAATATCTCAACAATAGGTAACACAATCAGAACTGTTAAGCCTCATATAAAAAGCTCACAGATGAATAAGCAAAATGCTTCTGACTGTATGTAGCTTGACTGGTTACTGAAATATTTTAACTTGTTTACAAAATGTCATAAAGTTAATATGTACTGTGTTTATTCAAATTTATAAAATCTAGTTTAAGACCTATAATCTAATGAATACTACCGCTGTAATGTTTAGTTTGTGCTGAACAGTTTAACATTTCCATTTCTGTAGTAATCATTATGTTGCCAGATATATGAACATTTGCTTGAAATGTGAGGATATAACTTGGTTTTCTAAAAAAATAAGCTTAGGATGCAGTCAGTGGAAGTTAAACTGCAAACCTTCAAAGCTCTCTTGGAGTAAATGAGTGATTTATTCCCATAGGGGCTACTAACAGGTCATATGTACATTTAGCAAGGTGGAAGTACCTAAGGGCCCTTGTTACATCATGGATCATGACTCCAGATATACAACTTAGCATCACCCTATTACTGCCTATCCTAATGATGACAGAGTTTCTGTTTCTACTTATGAAGTCATCTAAGATCAAAATATTACCTTGGGTTCCTGCAGACTTTTTTTTACCTTAAAAGGACTTAGGTTTGCAATCCTGGTGACTCCTTGAGGGTGTATCCATGTAAGATTCAACGTTTGTGTTTGTGCATGAGTGCATGTGTGTTTGTGTGTGTAGTTGGGTATCTGTGTGCATGTGTGTAATTATGTGGGTGTTCTAGCATGGCCTGGGTTTTTATAGTTTACTTCTTCACTCTTTTTATAATTTCTCCAAGTCTGTTGGGTTTCTTTTACCATGACAGGAATGGACCCCATTGCTAAGTAAAAGTACGATTAAAGTTCATGAAATTAGTATTGTTTCAATCTACAGAAGTGCTGTTTGCAGCACCAATAATATGCCCAGTAATGACTCATTCTGCAATTTGTATGGAGTTGCATGTATTGGTAACATATTTAAATACGATTGTAGATTCATTTTTATAAGACCCATCGCTCCTACTACTGCTGGAACTGTCTGGGTATCTTTCTTCTACAGTGTTCTCATTTCTGCCTGCAAACTCTGATATTTTATGACTTTGTGGCTCTCTGTACACAGACACTGTAGTCACTGGATGTAGCAATTTCAGTGATCAATGCTACTTTTGTCTTCTTTTCATGGACCACTATATATGGTTTTCTCATATCTATCTTTTGAACTGTTGGTAATGGGTGACCCATGTGGTGTCGACTTCACCATTTTCTATGATGCTTTGTGGCTCATGCTTCCAGTGTTTTTCAGCTACTTCAGTACCATACTGTTTACACAATCCCCAATGCAACAGTCCTGCCACATTATTATGCCTTTCACTGCACAGTCCTTCTGCCATTAGTATGTCACAACCAGCAATAAGGTGTGCAACTCTTTAAAATTCTGTTTTACAAAACCTACATTTATCCGCTTCTCCCACATGTTCAACGGACTTTGTAAACCAATGTGTTGCAGCCCACTATCTTGGACCGCCAATATTATCCTTTCATCTTTTGGTTTGAATTTGCCTCTCCTTAACCATTCCTGTGTTTGATCGTTATCAACATGAGGTTCTTCCAAAAGTTTTCTATACTTCCAACTATATTTATGCATTTTCCACATTTCTTGCCTTCCCATCTGATCTTTAACCTTAAATTCTTTCTTTCATTTTTTGGTACATTCTGTTGCCACCTGATTTTTATCTACTCCAGGTTTGATTTCCATTCCTGCTTCACATTGATACTCTTCTGCTAGACTAAGCAGGGAAGTTATCTTAGATTTAGTCTCCTCATGTTTCAAGACTTTCACTACATTTGGGTCCTGGGAGGTCAGCAGATATGTGTGCAGTCCCATGATTGCAGCTCTATACATGTAATCAGTTTCAAGGAGGCCCATAACTACTTCAGAACAGGGAATATATAATCTTGGTATGCACTGATTTTTATAAATTATTTGGTGAGCATGATGCATCCTTCTTGCTTACCCATCTAATCTCTCCAACATGTTTTGGGGCAAGTCGATCACTCCAGAAATGTAAGGTGGGACAGTAAGAGCAAATTGGTTTATAGCTTAAATTTTGTTCCTAGATGTCAATGGTGTTTTCACGATTAATTTAAGTCTTCTAAAATATTCTTACTAAGTTTTAATTGCATTTGTTCATGTTTTACTGTTAATTCTTCATCGGTTCCCAAATATTTATACACTCCCTCTTGCTCAAGTTCTTTTATATCACATTCTTGCCCCAAACTGATGTTTTCTTAGTGCTGCAGTATTCCTGCTTTAAAGGTTGCTTTTGCACACTTATCAAGACCAAATGACATTTTAATATCATCTGAAAAAGTTTTGACTACTTGCAGTTGTGTTTTCAGGTCCTCATCTGATGAGCTATAAAGTTTTAAATCATTGACAAAGTGAAGATGAGAAGTCTTTATACTTTGTTGTTTTCTAGGAGCCAAATTATAGCCATGGCCTAATCTGTTAAGTAGACAGCTTAATGGGTTAAGGGCAAGACAGAATAGCAGAGGTGACAGGGAGTCACCATGGATATATCCCCATTTGGAATTTTATCCCTGGAATAATAACTTGTCTTTTATCACGGCTTAATTGCAAAGTGGGCTGCCACTGTTTCATGGTCACTGTAATGTAGTTGATCACTGTAGGATCTATCTTATACATTTTTAAGCATTCTTTTATCTATGAATGTGGAATACTATCAAATGCTTTTTTGTTGTCAATCCATGCCATACTTAAAATTCTTCCCTTTTTACAGTTCTCCATTATGACTTTATTTAGCAACAAATGATACTTTGTTCCATATGACTTTCTTTTATTGCCCTTTTGTTCTGTTGCCATAATTGAGTTTTCTTCTTCACTTCACTTCACTTTTTCCCTTAGAACTGCTCTAGGATCCGCCACATAACGCAAGCACTCAGGTCACTCCAAAGCAAATACAATTATGACTCAGTCATTGTACATGCTGGTGTGAATGACCTGAGACGTACCTCCCTGGACTACATGAAAAGAGACATAGAGGAGCTCTCTGATCATGTAGCCCAGGCTGGTATGACCCTGACCTTGAGCAGCATCTTACCCTCACCTAGAATGATGCCACAGTACAAAGACAAAATGATCAATTTTAACAATTGGCTAAAATTTTGGTGTCATTCAAAGGGGATTCAGTGTCTGTCAGCCTGGGATGACATGTTTGACAAGCCAAGTTGCTTCGCTAGGGACGACTTGCACCTGTCACCACTGGGCTTTCGGATATTGGCAAAGGCTCTTGCCACCCCACATAGTGCCTTTTTTAGGCAAGGCTCAAAAGTCAAACCCACCCCCATAGACAGCACAAGGAACAAGAAACTAAGGGTAATGCTGCTAAACACCAGAAGTCTTAACCTCAAGATGAACGCACTCGAAGCTCTCCTCAGTATGGAGAACATTGATATCTGTGCAGTGACAGAAACCTGGTTCAAGGCTCCAGAGAGCACCCCAGCACTACCAGGCTATACCTCATATCATGCTTTTCGGCCCCAAAACCCAGACCAAACCACAAAAGGAGGGGGAGTTTCCATATTTATCAAGGATATCCACACCTCCAGGTTAGTGGCATTGCACAAAGTATCGGAGACCATCCATGTGCAACTAACAGTGGGCAAGACTGCTTTTCAGTTTATGGCATCCTACAGACCACCCTCTCAAAGTCAGGAATCCCACTCGGCTTTCCTGAAAACATTGGAGAACATGAAGATCTCTCCAAACACCATTATATTGGGTGACTTCAACTACCCAAACCTTGACTGGGAGCACTACTCAAGCCCCAGCACCTTAGTCCAAAGGTTCGTGGAAATTATAAAATCAAATGCTATGGAACAACTAGTCACCACTCCCACAAGAGGGGACAACATACTAGACCTGATCATTACCAACATGGGGACTCTATGCTCCACACCAGAAGTATATCCCTCATTGGTAAGATCAGACCATAAATTAATTTCACTGGATGTCCACATCCCGACCCCACCCCCAGCCCAGAAAACTACAGTGAAAAACTTCTCAAAAGCAAACTTCTCACTTCTCAAAACCAAAGTGGAATCCTTCAAGGCCCTAGGGCCAGTGGAAACTACGTCCCAAACTGCAGAATCCTATATAAACGCATTCTACGGACATCTCCAGGAATGCATGGATCATGCTATCCCAAACAAAACCAAGACCCAATCATCCAAAGGCAGGTGTTCAGTCTGGTGGACCCCTGCCATAAATAAACTGTACAACAGAAGGAGGAAGCTACTACATGATAGAGCAAAATCCCTAATAGGGAAGGCATCTCTGATCAGTACTAGCAAAAAATTACGATCCCTCATAAAATCCTCCAAGGCCAGCTTCGAGAGAAAAATTGCACAGGCCACCAAAGACAATCATAAGGCTTTTTTCAGTTATGTTAGAAACCTGGGATGCAACTCTCAGACTTGTTCTGAGTTGATTCTAAACGACAAAAAATACACTGAACCCACAGACATCGCCAATATCCTGGCAGACAGGTTCAGTGCAAACTTCTCCACCCCCCCCCCAAAAGAGAAAGTATCTATCCTGGCAGTGGGCTGCCTCCCAAACATCTCTGATGCTCAGGTGAAGGCTGCCCTCTCCAAAGCAAAAAACACTGCTTCCATGGGACCAGATGGCATCCCAGGTTGCATCCTACATGAACTCCAAGAGGAACTAATCCCTCAAATAAAACAGCTATACAATCTCAGCCTCACTACAGGATATGTGCCCACAGAATGGTGTACAGCAACAGTGGTCCCACTCCACAAAGGTGAAGCCTCTACGGACCCTGGAAACTATCGCCCCATAAGCCTGACTAGCTTAGTCTGCAAGGCTATGGAGAGGATCGTCATGGAGCTCATAAACAAAGACATTGGGGACCAACAGACACTAGATCCTACCCAGTTCGGCTTTGTCAAGGGCAGATCCTGCCTTTTGAACCTGGTTGACTTCTTCGAAACAGTCACCAAAGCCAAAGATGAAGGGAAGGTAGTCCACACAGCCTATCTGGACCTTGCAAAGGCATTTGACACAATACCCCACTCGGGCATCATAGATAAGCTATCCAGCTTAAATATAAACCCCTATGTCACAAGATGGGTCACAAACTGGCTCAAAGACAGAACCCACAGAGTGAGAGTTGCTGGAGCCATGTCCGACTCAAAACCAGTCACAAGTGGCATCCCACAGGGTTCTGTACTGGGACCACTCTTGTTCGGTATATACTTTTCCGAGGTACAGGCAAACGTGGGAGGACTATGGCTCACCATGTTCGCAGACGACTGCAAACTGGGCGCCATAATCAACTCTCCAGCTGACACAAACATCCTTCAAAAGGTCCCACAGAGACAGATAACTGGTGCCAGCGCCATGGTTTAAAGCTAAATGCCAAAAAATGTATAGTCATATCTTTTGGCAAAAACAATGTGCCCACAAATTACCACATAGGCGGAAACCCATTAAGTACAAAGAAAGTTATTAGGGACCTGGGGACCCAAGTTGATAGCAATCTCTCCTTTGAAAACCACATTGCCAAAGTGGTTAGAAAGACCTTCTACGTAGCCCACCTCATCACGAAGGGTTTCACATCTAGATCAAGAGAGGTAATCGTGCCCCTTTATTCATCCCTCATCAGGCCCATCATAGAATACAATGCCCCTTTTGGGATGTACCTCACCCGACACCTGCAGCAATTAGAAAGACCCCAAAAGTATCTCACCAAGAGGATCAAGGGTCTCAAACAGATGCCATATGCTGCTCGGTTAAAAAAACTCCAGCTCTACTCAGTTGCATACCGCCTACTTGAGGCGATCTATGCCTGACATACAAAGCTATGTCAAATCCAGAATTAATGGACATGCTCCACCTCAGTAAATCTAAATCCCTTAGAGCCACACGCTCGAGGGACTTGAACCTCAGCACAGAAATAAATAGAACTTGCTGGAGGGACAGGTTCATAACCCAGAGGCTCCCTTCACTCTGGAATAGAATTCCAGTTCATGTGAGGCAGAGCACCTCACTGAATCTCTTCAAGAAGAATCTCGATAGGTGGATGGGGGATCGTAGGTTTGTCCCAGAGATTACTCCCGTGTCACTATTAGACAGAGGCACAGTAAACTAAACCTTAAAAAGGGCACAGTATACTCAAATCAAGGGGTGGCGTAAGCCATACAGAATCGGGCTAGGCTTATAATTGCCCCAGGGCAGATAGCCTAGTATGAACCTATGAACCTATGAACCTATGACTATAAACTCTGTCGGCATCAATTCCCATATATAGTTTATAAGTTATTGGAAGGCAAGTTATTGGTCTATAATTTTTAGTGTAGCTTGCAGGTTCACTCTTAGGTAGGAGCACTGTTTTTCCTGTTGTTAGTCATGCTGGTGTCTGTTCGGATGCGCATATAAATAGTTCTTACTCATGGCTAAATCTTCGTGCAAAGATGTTAATACTTTTAACCAAAAGTTAGGTAGTGCATCTGGGCCTGGGGTTATCCATTTAGAGGCTTTTCTTAACTTTGTTACAATCTTTCTGGCTGTTACTTCATCCCATTGGATCTTCATAAATACTTCTCCAAAATGGATCAATTTCTTCTTTTTTGGGTGGTCTTTCAAATTTGTTTGCCTTGTTTCCCAATTGTCTATAAACCTTTTTGGGTCACCAATAAGTTGCTTATTTTGTACTTTTCCTTTATATTTATCTTTGTATCTTCTCAGTTTTCCTGCCTGTGCTGATATTTTTAGTTTATTATTTACAATAGTGCATGATGAATCCTGATCCGTTATAATACTGAGCATTGCTTTTATCTCATCTATCTTTCTATTTTTGTTGAGCTG
The DNA here is from genome assembly GCF_019279795.1 of Protopterus annectens. Classification (NCBI taxonomy): domain Eukaryota; kingdom Metazoa; phylum Chordata; order Ceratodontiformes; family Protopteridae; genus Protopterus; species Protopterus annectens. Next base: position 1,286,524,881 of record NC_056726.1, on the reverse strand, counting down.
TTCCCTCTTCTATACTCCTCTAACAGTGACACTTCTTGTCTTAACTGCTTTATAGTTTTCTGTATTCAATACTTCCATGAAGGTATTTGATTTCTCCCCATCCTTTCCCTCACTACCCTGTGTTCTTGTGGAAGAATTGTATCTGTTATTTATTTAGCTACATAGTAATACATCCTGTTTACTTCTGTTATATTGCATGTATCTCTATGGACAGTCCTAATTAATGTGTTCATTTGTTTTATGAAACTTTGGTCATTTTGGGTTTTATTGACCTTCTTCAGTCTGTTTCTTTCATTGATCTTAATATATTTATCTATCTCTATTAAATCATGCAACTCTTCTCTTAGCTCATTTTTTTTCTCAACTGAAGGCACATTTTTTGTTCTCCATTTTCTGCGAGCATTCTGTAGAAAGTTCTTCCCGTGACACACTCTCTTCAAATTCATCCTGTGTCATCTGGTGCTCTGTCATATGGGGACTCACTGGCCTATCTCTCCTCTCCAGAGTTGCCACAGTTTCCTGTTCCTTCCCTTGTTGACCAGTTTCAAGTGACATTTATACTGGTTTCCTGTGGAAAGCTCCAAAATATCTTCACATGGTAACTGACTGGTTGCTTCCTGTTCCACTGGTTTCTTCTTAATTTGGATGTGTATTGCTGTATCCTGCTGCGGTGCTTTCTGAGTTAGATTTTCTACACTGAATCCTTCACTTTATAGGTGCTCCATAACCTCAGTTTCTATTTCTTTAACTTCTCCATTACTAATCTTCTTTTCTACTTTTCCTCTTTGTCTTCTTATTTTTTGCATTGTAACATTTTCCTTGTATAGATTCCTTTGCCTGTAGTTTTCTTCATATATCATTGGTGCTGCTCTTTTTGTATTGATTAGTTTTGCTTTCTTCTTTGCATTAATATTACATCACATTAAATCTCTTTTTCTTTACCATGTCCATATTTCTTCTTCGAATGTCTCCTGATCTTCCTGTTTCTCCTCACTTTGGGGACTCGTTCCATCAAGCTGTGATGTAACCTGTGTTAGACCTTCTACACCAAATCCTTCACATCACAGGCATTCCATAACTTCAACTTCAGCCTAGGAGGCTAGAGTAACAATTTGATAAACACATAACCTGGGGTGAGGGTCCACTGCATATTGTCTGCCTCTTGGTTACTAAATGAGGACTGTGGTGACAGATTAGACTCCAGTTTTGTGTACGTACTTGCATCTCTCACTGACTGTATCCATTAATGGATAGCAATAGTTAGCTATCAGTAAGCATGAAACAGTTCTTGCACTGTCTACAGGTGCTACGTGCAACCAAGCCTGAGCAGTGTGAACAAACAAAATGAAACAAAACAAAAAAAAAACAGATTTTTTTTACTGCTGTGAGATGCTGTAGTAAACAGCTGAATTAAAATGCTACCAGGCAGTTATAGTGTGAGATGTATTATTTTGCCAAATAAATGAGAAACATGCTAAATTCAAACACCCGAAATATTGTCCAAGGCATAATGGTTGTAAGCTTTAGTATTAAAGGTAAATTATACAATTTCACCTGTTATAGTATGAAAGTTAAACATGCCATCGGATTTACAATTTGTAAAGTTATAGGGAAAGTTAAACTTAACCTCTACAATAGAGTATTAGGAACAGTATGAGAGTTAGAATTTCTTAAATTGTATGAAAATCAAAACTTATCCTTTATAATAAACTATTATGATTTGTTTGAAAACGTATTGTAAACAAGATCTCAGAAATAACTGAGTCCACAACAGAGTCCACAACAGTAAATTGCTACAAAATTAATGATAATCAATAAAGTACCATACACAGCACAAAACAGCTAACTCAAGTCACCAGGTCAGAAGAAGTTACATTAATGATGAGTTAAATTTTAATAGATATAGAAACATATACAACTTTCACAAATAGCTTCATCAAGTGTAAATGACAAAACATAATGTGGCATTTTAAAGTTGTTTAAAATCACATGATCAAAACTGAAGCCATTCATTGGTTCACAAACAGCAAATCAATAACACAAACTATGATTTTTTTAAAACTGAGCCCCAACATCTGGAACCAGTGACCTACAACAAATATACAAGCTGTCTGCCTTTGCAATTAGACTCTTTACAAGAAGTGAAGTGTTGTTGCTTTGGTGCTCTAACTTATGTTATGAAAAGTATGTTATTACCTTAGTCACATGTCTAACCTTAGGTGTGATCAGATGGTGTCTATACTTAAAATGAATTGTAACATTTAAGTAACACTGTTTCTTAGTTTTCCTATTGTATTTCATTTCTTTGCTGCATTTCTCTTCTTGTTTATTTTCTTATGTCTAATTCTTACAATTCTTTGTTAACCTTGTAACTGAATTACCTGCTAATAATTTAGTTATTTTGTTTTTATTTATTTTGCCTTTGTTTACTGGGATAGTCTGAGTAGGTTTGGAAAATAAATGTATTTTCAGCAGAAGCTCTTGGAGAAAAGCTCCATTAATCTAATAAAAATAATGCAATAAACATATGCAGGTTGTACATAGAGGAAATTATATAGTTGGGTTGGAATTCAAATTACATATGATGATAATACACATTAGAGAAACAATCACTCTAGAAGTACTGAAATATTTTATTTATTTACTTATTTTACATTTGTTGACCGGGATAGTCTGACTGGATGCATGTCCATTTTCAGTGGAGGCCCGCGGAGAAAAGCTCCAAGGTAAACAGAAACAACAAAACATGTTACAAATATAATACTGAAAATGATTACATAAGCAAACAAGAATAAACATGTTCTACAGGTTAGAGTTAATCTCGAGTGAAAGTCAGAGGTAAATTAAACAGTAAGCTGATTAACAGGTTTTACACATTGTAGAAGAGAGTTAGCCAGGCTTGATACAATGACATAGCCAGTTTAGTGCCAGATGCTGTTTGAGTCTAGTTTTAAATTGACCTAGGGAGGAATATAAAGTAATATCAGCTGGAAGTGAGTTCCAGGATCTACCTACAGAGTTTGCAAAGAGAGAGTCACCAGCTATGTTGTTAATTTTGCTTGTCTGAATTAGTAGTCTGTTAGAAGATCGAAGCAGTTGAGGATTGTTATAGGGGATGATAAGATTTTTAAGTGCAGGAGTATTGTCCGGATTATAAAGGATTTTATAAGCCATAATCAGTTGGTTATACTGGATTAGACTGGGTAGTTCAAGCCACCCAAGCTGGTTAAGATTGATGCAATGGTGTGTCCTAAAAGGCAGCACAGTTGCAAACCTGGCAATGTGATTGTAGCAGGTTGAGAGTTTAAGTACAGTCTTGTTTAGATTAGACAGTAGAGGGGATGCATACAGAAATGTTGAAAGAAGGTGGGAGTGAGCTATGGCAATGTTGGCTGGAGGGGTTAGGAAGGCTTTTATTCTGTAAAGTGACCCTAGTTTTTTATAGATGGTTTTGATCAATTTGTTTACATGTAGGTCAAATTTTAGATTATCTATAATGACATGTAATAGTTTTGTAGAGGGGTCAGGAGAGATTATTTTGCCATCATTTGCATTTATGGTAAAGGTAAAAGCAGTAGCCCTTTGTGTTAGTGAAAATAACCGCATTTTAGTTTTTTTGGGGGGATTTAGTATCAGACAAAGTTTAGAAAGCCAGTTTTCTATAGTGTTAAAGGTGGACTGGGTATCTGACCATTGGAGACATGACCGAGCATATCAGGGTAGAGTCATCAGTGTATTGTATACAGCTGACTTTTGGGATGACAGTATACAGGTCATTAATGAAGATGGAAAACAGCAGGAGCCCTAGTACAGAGCCTTGTGGTAATCCAAGGGAGTTAGGTAGTAGGTTAGAGAGTTGTTCTGCCTAAGAAAAGCCGACTGTCTCCCATTCAGGTAGGATTCAAACCATTGAATGGGCTTTATTATCTAGACAGAATGTTTGCAGGGTGTGTATTAAAAGTTGGTGGTCAACCATGTCGAATGCCTTGGAAAGATCCAAGAAGAGGGCGGAGAATATGTGATTGTTGTTGCGATTATGGTTTATGGTGTTGGTGAAAGCTAGTAGGGCTGAAGTAGTGCTGTGGTGTGGACGGAAGCAGTGCTGGGTATCTGCCATGAGGAGATTCTGAATTAGGTGGTGCATGAGTTGTCTATGAATACATTTTTCCATAATCTTTGCAAGTGGAGAGAGTATAACTATCGGTCTATAATTGGAGAATTCAGTAGAGCTGCCTCCTTTATGAAGTGGGATTACATAGGATATTTTCCAGATGGTGGGAATTCTAGCTTCTGCTATGTTTCCATTAATTAGTATTGAGAGCAGGCAATAGTAGGCAATAGCATCAGATGATTTTTGAAGGTACTCGGCAAGCAGTTGATCAGCAGAGATTGTGGTGGGTTTTAACTTTTTGATCAAGGTATGGATAAGTGACATGGACACTGGTTGGAAGCTGAGAGTAGGTTCATAGGGATGGTACTATCAGGGCCAGGGGAGCTAAGAGGTAATTGGCTAGCTAGGGCTTGAATTGTCTCAGTAAATAAATGGTTAAAACTATCTGAAATATCCTCGGGGGGGGGGGTTATCAATAGTAGTAGGTAGAAGTTTGTCCAGGATGTAGTAGATTATTCAAACCTGCCCCAAACTTCTAAGGGTTATTTTAATTTACTGTCTGTAAATTACAGTAGTATTGTGTTTTGGCTTGTAAAATGGATTTTTTAGTTTCATTCCTAGATTGCTGATTTCATTTGATCTTGGGGGTCTTTAGTAGAACGCCATAAAGCCCATGCTTTGTTTCTAATGGTAATTTTGAGTCTAGACTCTTTAGAAAGACATGGCACAGTTTTTGCTTTTGTTCTCTTTGAACGAACAGGTGCATGCAAATCAAGGATCTCCAGAAATTTGTTATTAAAGTATACAACTGCCTCATCTAAGGGGAGGTGTTTTAGAATAGACCAATTACATGAGTTAAGTTCCTATTGGAATTTGGCAAGGTCAAAGTCTTTTTTGTTTCTAACTTTTCTGAGTAAAGGTTGTTGGGGATTAATAGCTTTGTGCTTAATTATATATGTGAGAAGTTGATCGCTTAGGTCATCAGGGAGGGTACCAGTGGTGTACAGTTGGGGGTGACTATTTATGAGAGCCCAGTCAAGTATGCTTTTTTTTTGGTTGGGTTTACCTATCCTGGTAGGGGTGGATATGATTTGTGTAAATGCATGCAGGTTAATATGGGTAGTTGGGGATTCTGAGGAACAGGTGCTTCAGTCTATGTTAAAATCCCAGAGTAGTAGTTTTTTTAAATCAGGCTGAGGATCGGATAGACATGGTAGCCCATTCAGCTGCAGTACCTGTACTCACTATTTTCAGTCACCATTCCAACCTCCTCTACCGCTAATCATCTCCTCATATTTATTGCAATGTGCCCAAGGTCCTAAGTTTGAATGGTGCTGAATAATAAAAGTAGCTCTACTTAATTAATTATATTCAGCCACCATCCCAGTGTCTTCTTCCACAAACCTTTCCTCAAGAGAGTTATGTATTACTTAAAGTAGATTATGACTGCAGGGGGTCTTTTGCTGTCCAGTTCACTGTAAATAAAAAGTGGGATATAAAAGCCTGGCATGTAAGAATATATTAGTTCAAAATAAAAAACTACTAAATAAAACTGAACTCATATGGAAGACAGCTGGCATCTCGTTCGTTAAGTTACTTTAACTTTTCATTCAGTTCCATGACTGAACTTCTTCAGACAACAAATTTGTTGCCTGAAGAAGTTCAGTCACAGAGCTGAATGAAAAGTTAAACCTATTAAAGTCACTTAAAGAAAGAGGAGCCAGCTGTCTTCCGTACAAGTTCAGTTTTGTTTAGTATGTAAGAATATATTGTGAAAGTTGTTCACAACTGTAAAATTTGCATCATGTATCACAATCAGAATATTCAAAAGGAAATGACACCTATTGATATGCGTAACCTATCATGGAATGCAATTAATGCAGATTTATTCAAAGAGGACTATTACTTGATATGCACAGATTCATCAACATTAACATCAGCATCAACATCAGCCTCCTTTTCACATTTTTAGATGGATGTGGGGTAAATCATGAACTGTTGGTGATCCCTCTTGATACTGAGACATTGTACTACCATCCTCAACAGCCATGCTTGACTATAACAGGTCTTCCCTCATGCAATCCATCTATCGCTTCACTGGAAGTTCTCATCTCCACTTGCCTTCTTCCCCCAAATCTGCTTTAACAAATCATCTTCTGCTTTTCTCCAAGTTACTAAATCACCATAATCTGTTCTCCTTGACTATCTTCTGCTGCTGGGACTACTTGATCATCAGCTCTGATGATCAGATGTTTACATCTGTGTCATAATGCACATTGTACTAATCATCTCAGACATTTCATTTCATCTCCATGACCTCAAGCTTCCACTGCTGATCTGCCTTAATTACTCACATTTCTGTGCCATACAGAAGCAGTGGTGACATCTCTGTTTTTTATATCATACTATTCAACTTTGTTGGTGTTCTTTTGTCGCACACTACTAATCAATTACACTTTGTTTCAGTTGGCTTGCAGCTGTTCTAATTCTAGATTTGAACTGTTCATTTAGATTTCCCTTCTCCTTAACCTCATCTCCCAGACACACAAAGCTGTTAATCTGATCCACTATTCCCCCATATCTCTTTTTTTCAGTTTCTTTCTATTCCTTGCATTTGTTGCCATAACCAATGTCTTATCTATACTCAGTATAATGGCAAAAAAGCCATAGCTGGCCCATTAAGTGCACAGCGCTGGCCAGAGTCAAAGTAAAAAAAGTCCCTTCTCTGATCTGGCACTCATTCCTTCTCTAAGGTGGATACCTAGATCCTAATGTCCTATGTCCTCACATTCTATGTGAGAAATTAAAAGGTCCTGTCTCTGACCTGGTAATCCTCCAGGTCCTAATGCCTTCATATTCTACTATCCTGCCATCACATTTATATAACAAGTGAAATTTACAACAAACAAAAAAAAAAATAAAAAAAAAAAAAGAATCTTAATTATCATCCCCCCTGACACCACAACAACATGGACACCTGGGGTGGCTTTCCATTCACCTCACATTAGCACACATCTGCAGAGCCTGTGCCTTCAGTTTTCAATTTCAGTCTCTTATCATGTGTTGGATTTTTCTCTTCAATCTGATTGTAGTGTCACAATGTCTGCAGAAAACAGCTTTGTTTGTTTATCTATGCCCTCTGAAGTGTTTGCTGATTAAGTCAGTAGGGGTGGGCTCACAGCTGCACCTTGATTCACACCAACTCTGTCTCTTTTACTCCAAACCCTGTTCAAACTTGTGTCATCAGTTCCTTGAAGAGACTGCACAAATTCTACCAATGTTTCTAGGACTTGGAACTATCACAGGACTGTACAAATCATCTATCTTGTGGCTTTGTGATATGCTTCCTCAAAGTCTAGGAATGCTCAACTGGCCTCTTTCCTCATCTCCAACTTCTTCTCCACTATCTGTCTCTCTGCAAACATCAGGTTGGTTGTATTACATTTTGATATGAATTTGAACTGCTCATTGCCCCCCTTACTTTCTACTTGTCTACATATTCAGTTATCAGTTACCATTTCCAGTACGTTCATGCAGTGTGACAGGAGTTTGGTACCTCTGTAGTGCATGAACTGGCACTAAAATGCTTATTCCCCAGACATTGGGGATACAGCTCTCTCTCTCTCTCCACAGTGTGTTGAGTACCTGCAAGACCCAGTTTGGCCATAACGCATCCAATAGCTTAATCATATCTGCTGTGACTTCAGCTGAGCCTGACTTCATTTTCCTTTGTACACTTCATGCATCTTCTATTAAGGAATCCCTTCCGTTCATCATAGTTTTTACATAAGGAAGTACAGCTTCTCTAGGGTTTTCTTTATTCAGAAGCTTCTTGAAGTCGTCCTTCCATCTGCCCTTAGTGCTGTCTCTTTACTGATGAGCACATTATTTCTGGTGTCCCTTAAGCATAGTTTCCACTGACTGCCTTCTTTATCTTTTTGTTGTTGCCTTGCAACCTGATCTAGCTTATATACAGACTATTTTTCAAAATTTTCAGAAGTGGTGAAATTTGACAGTATCATATGTAGGTACTATTAAATTATTGAAAAGTGCATTTCTAGACACGGAATACCAGACATAAAGATTTCTGATAAAAGTGTACAATCTGCATGTTAACAGTTGAAATGATTCACCCAATCTTACTGCTTATTTTACTGAATGAGCTGATATGTAAGTTTACATATCAAAGAGATTCGATATGTACAGAAGAGTGTCAGGATTTCCTAAATAGAGGATGGAATCTCACTCAGGACAGGGGAGGACTACGTATGATTAACTTTGTATTGTATAGAGCACCATAAGTATACTCAAAACATGGAAAAAAAGGCAAGCTTGTTAAGTACCTTTTTGATCTCAGAGAGCTTTTAGTAAGCACCCCTAAGGACTGTTAAGAACATGTCTAGGACTAAGGATTGGCAGAAGACACTGCTAGCCAGAAAATAGCAGTGGCACAACATAAATCAGCTTTAAAAGCCATCATATACTTCACCTTGCCACGCTTGTGAGCAAAAAGTGTGTCAGAATGAAATTTGTTCTTCAGAGGGACACTGTATTTCTGCCTGCTGTATGTTTGACAGAGGAAATGTGTTTTACTAGCTTTCAATGGCTTTGAAAGCCAGGAAAATACTTCACAGTTCGTAACTTTTTTTTCTGTAACTGGGCGCATGTGTAGCAGACATGGAATTCTGAGCTACTGTTTGCTTTCAGGGTCAATTTCTTGGCATATTTGTCTTAAAAAGGAGGTGTCGATGGATGGATGAGAATGAACAATTAGAATGTTACTAACAGAAGTTAAGAGAATTTCAAGATATGGGCTATGCCTGAATGAAAAGTTCTAGAGACAAACCAAATCTACACAAAAGGATATCCAAAAAAGGAACAGAGTGCTGTTGTAGAGACAGTACCTTTGTGCATAGTTGGAAGGCTATTGAGAAAACCATTGAGACTTGGGGTGTACGTCACGTCTTTCAGAGTAAGCCTTCAAGAATTGAAAGGGTCTAAAATGCTCATCTTAAAACTTCTTTTCTTGCCCAATGACTGTAAATATATATGTATGTATATATGTATATATATATATATATATATATATAGAGAGAGAGAGAGAGGGAGGGAGAGTGTGTGTGGTATATCTGATTTGCAATGAACTGTCATATTTCTTCATTGCCATTAATATGTTGAAGCGTTCATTGTTCTGTTTTACTAATCCTTTATGTACTGCTTTTATTATGTACTGGACTCTGCTGACATCTTTGTTTCCTGGAACATGTCTCCATGAACTTTTACCGAAAATGTTCCTAACGCATTGGCCTATCCTGGTAATAAAAAAAAAACATAAACAAAAATGTTTAAACAATAAAATAATATAGTTTATTTGCAACATTTTAGACTATTCCTCAATGCATGTATTGATTTATATCATAGTAGTGTATCTACAAAAACGTGTGTAACGTATATGACCACTGTATCATTATGGAATGGGTGTAGCCTTACTAGTATGCATGTCACATGCCATGTCTATAACTTTTGCCAGTTGCAGAAAGGCTTTTTAACTGTGAACATCACCTATGCATCTGCTTTATTACATTATTATAGAGAGTAAAAGATCTGAGCATGTTGAGGTCCTCTGGAGTGTTGTCTACAACAAACAAAACAAACAAATAAATATGTTTTTCTCTGTAATGTGCTAGTTTAATGTCAAGGATTGGGAAAGTTATATATATTAAAGCTACATAATATCATTTCACTGTGTACCTATTACTGTATTAATAAGAGAATACTAGTTTGTTTTTCTATTTCTAAGACCATTTGGCAAAATCACCCAGGATTATTTGTGCATAAAACAAAGCAGACAGTGCAGACTATTATATATATTTGATGTAGGGCTTAGAATACCATGTAATGTAGAAAACTGTTTAAAGTAAGATCTTTCTGTCACCTCTCTTACTCTCATAGTGTTGTAAAATGTAAGTACTCTGAAAGAATATGTAAGTGATTTGTTTCAAATTCATCTCTGAACTAACTTATAAAATGCTTAATGATACCTGACTTACATTTCTCTTCAGCTTAGACAAAACAAAATTTTATATTGCCTGTTTTCAATGCTTATAGTAATAATGAAACACCCAAGGGAGGGCATGATTTAACAAGGATTTATAAATCACTTTAATTATTCACAGTCACATTTTGTTGTATTAGTCAGAGAAACTGTCACTTTAAAGGGAAATTTTGCCTTTAAAACAGATAGAAACATTGCTGTATTATCTATAGTAGGTTTGCTTAATGAATTAATAAAATATCAGCTGTGGTAAGCCCATGCAGGGTGTTTTCTTACATTTCTTGAAGGGGGATTTTATGCCCAGAGCAATGGTTCTGGAAGATGTACAGCAGAATTAACAAAGACATGCCCCAGGATTCAATAAACTCCATGTAAGTTTCGGGCAGATCCTACATGGAGTGTTTTTGCATATGTGATATTGCTCATCACATGACATCACACAATGCATATTAATGATGCACAGCTTGCGAAAGTAAGCTTTTGCGGCTTGTACCAGTATTGCTCGCCATGAAAACTGAAATATGAATGCAGATCATACCTCCCATCTTTTTAGTGCAAAAAATCTATACAAAGACTTAAGATAATGGGGTGACAAAGGGCCAAAAATAGGGACAGATTTACAATATTGTTCTTATAAACATAGAAAGTAGCTAGAATAATAGGATTTGTGTTAGCATGCATATTCTGAAGGATATGAAGTACGAAACTCAAATGTATATCATTATGTATTAACTTCAATTGTCACAAATTTTCCAGAAAACCACAAATTTTACAAGGAGCAGCCCAAGAATATGATGCAAACATATGAACATTCTGCAAAATTCTGGACAGTTGGGAGGTATGATGCAGATCGTATTTCCATGTAAGGTTGCTGGCCACAGAAGTGTAGTGCAGGACAGCATGGCAATTGCTTTTCCCTTACTTGAGTTTTCTTCATTAAAATTTGTTTGGGGCACTACCGTAGATTGTTTTTCCTCATTTCAATTATGTACCCATTTTATTTATTTTTGTTTATTTATTAATGTATTTATTTTCAACTATGTTTCCACTTTATTTTTTTATTTATGTAGTTTTTTTTTTTTTTTTTTTTTTGAGGCCAGTGTTTGCCCGTTGCGCTGCTCAGCACAAATGTGTTTGGTTATGTTCATCTGGTTTGCACATAGAATGGCAGTGCAAAAACTGGAGGAATGGACCACCCAGGTTGCAGACAGCACCCAGATAACCACAAACATAAACCGGATGCATTCAATTAAGACTGTTGGCCAGCATGCAAACATGTTCCCTGCCAGTGCACACCCTCAAGCACTGTGTTTGCATGCTGGCAAGTGATGCACACCACTTTCCAAAGTACACACTCTTAGTAAGCATGATATCTGAAGTTGGTGGGAAAACAACATTCTTCATTGGTCTTGATCTGTAGTAGGCATGGCAGGCAGTTGTGGAGAGGTTTTGAGATTCCATGCTCAAAGATGGAGTGTCCAGGAGTCCAAAGTGTTTGTTGGACCCCTAGTGAATGAACATGGGCCCAGGCTTTTGCAGAGGGATTAATGTGGCTTGTTTTACAAGTCAGAGGCATGAAAGACCTCTGGATGAGGAAGAAGGATACCCTTGAACTTTGGCTCAAGGAATATATGACTGGGGGTACCTCACATGTATGTATGTTTCACTTACAGAGATGACTTGTAAGAGTTAAAAGCTAGATATACTCAGGATTGGTATTCATAATGGTATTTGTTTCTGTTTTGTTTTTTTCCACAGCCATCACAGACCGAGAACTGAATGCACAAACCCATGCCTCTAGATTGGTACAGATGTGAGAAGCATGCGGTATGTATGCATTTGAATAGTACTATTATCTTAGCATTAAAAGTAAAGACATCTTTATTGGTTTATTATACAGTTGTATCAAACTGAGCATCCATCTCCCAACTGTAAAAGGAAAGTATATATACATTAGTTTGTAGGACAAAACAACAGTTCAGTATTAGAGAGTAGTCAGAGGCTGTGGGTTCAAAAACCATACTTCTCAAATATACAATACTGCTAAGGTTTCAGTGATATTGCAATGTAATATTAGAGCTCTAAAGTAGTGGCAGCAGTGGCATACTGTAAACTGTAATCAGTATAACTGTAACATGCATGTATGCAATACATGCACACATCAAGGACTGCTTGCTGCAGTCTGTAGTACAGTGTGCATCTATTATGAGCTGGGTAGTCTTAACAGTAAGAAAAGTTATTTCTTAGGCATTGGTACTATTAAAAGTAAATGTAACAGAATAGAATCAAGTAATTGTATCAATGCATTGTATGTCACATATGAAGTCGCTAATGTTCTCCCTAGTTTTTCTCTCACCCCAACCCTTCTCTTATTTTTTGTTTATATTGTTTTATTTTTTGTTTTTTTCACCCCACAGCACAGTGGGGTAGACCTGCCCCACGGGATCCACCTGTCCCCACTCCACCAGCTATGGCACTAAGGTCCAGCACATTTGGCATGCAACCTAGTAGCACCCTATCTGCTGCCCCACCACTACCTGGCCCCTCAGGTAGTTCTGCCCCACAGGATATGCCACTAGTTCCCTCTGGGAACAGTGGCAGAGGTGATGATTTAATCACCTGCAATGAACTGGGTTGGTGCACAGGACTGCTCTCCATCATTACACTGAATAACACAAGGAGATGCAGATATCAGACATTGCAGCTATTCGAGCAGTGAGGTGACAGTGATGACATTCCAGTGGGTGATGACTCGATTCTCACTGTCACCCAGCTTGATGTCCATGGGTTCACGATATCCCCACCCTCATCCCAACCATGGTGTTCACCCACCTCTTGTGTTCTTCACCATTCCTGTGTCTTGTCTTGTATGTCCCATCTGTCTGCAATTGCTTCCTCACCTACCCAACCTACCTGACCCAAACATAAATACATCCCTTCCCCAATATTCCTCTCTCTCTCCAAAAAATAGGGGCAACCTGTCCCAAAAAATATCGTCCCATACACAGCTCTCCATTTTGCATGTGGTTCAATTGGCTACAGAACATTATTGTTATCGTCACCACTTTCTCTGGAGGTTGACACTGTAAATTCAGCTAATATACTGCACATCTGAATTTTTTCTACTGTTGAAGAAATGGATAGCTGTGGTTCTTTCCTACATCCTTCCTGCACATTCCTGTCCTCCTTTCACTTTGTTCTTCTCCCTGCTTACTCCCCATTTCACCATTTTCCTATCTTCCACTTTCTTTTTTTTAAACTATAACTGCACAATGCTATGCATCATGCACTAGCTTGCAGCTATGGCAAAACGCAGTTATAAGGGTTATGTATAGCTTTATTTGAAACCAGTACCATCTAGCCATATTTTAAAGACTCCATACCAACTAGAGCACTTTAGAATGGGTCTATATTATAACATCAAAATCTACTAAGATTGAATGTTATAATATAGAACACTAAACATCGAAATCCGCAAACATCAACAGTCAGAATAGCAATTTTTTTCCCAGGGAAAAAAATCGCTATTCCGAGAAATATACACACAACACAAACACACATAAAAAACAGCAATCCACACACACATACACTTAAAATCCTACACCTAAATTAAACTTTACATACACTACTAGTTATCCACTTACCTTAACCTGACCCTAACCCTAAGGTCCATCACTATCGCACACTCACCTCACCTGTGCCTTAATCCTAACTCACCTAACCCACCCCTAACCCTAACCTACACACAACCACACACTTAGCTGACCCACTGCCTAACCCTAACCCGCCCCTAACCCTAACCTACACACAATCGCACACTTACCTGAACCCGACCCATAACGCTCCAACATATCGAATGCTGAAAACAGCGAAGCCACAGCAATGGCCCACCGAATTCTTTCCCTGGGAAAAATTTGGTGTCCTGCACCTTCGCTGTTTTCAGCATTTGACAAAACTGGTTCGATATTATAACATTTGAACTTTATAAAATTCGATGTTATAATATAGACCCCTTTAGAATTTGGATTTACATGTAAAAGCATTTGAAACTGTTACATACACTTGGATTCAAACACAGTACCATCTGACCCCAAAAATTAATGGATCAATGCAATAAAAGATGGTGCTATGTTCTCAGTTGTGTAGTAGGGTATATTCTAGAGACTGAATAGCAAATGGCAGACTTAACTGCTGTTACATTCACTACTACTTAACTGACTCTCTGACTGTAGGTATTAATTCACTTAATGCAGTAATACATTCCTTTTTGTGACCAGCTATACTGGCTCTGAATACAGCTTTAGCTAATGCATTTAACTACTTTTGTATTAGCATTCCTTAATGATGGTGCTTGGTCATCACTCACCATTGCTCACCATTGCGCATTAATGCTTTATAAAACTAAATAGGTATCATGCAATAATGCTTTATAAAGCATTACTGAGGCTAATGCAATGATGCTTCATACAAAATTAATGGGAATATATGATAGTGGTAATATAGGGAGCAAGCATGGGTGAGTATAAAAGGAAATCCTTGCTAAACTGTCAGTTACTATTGACGCTATAAAATGCATTGGCTATCTAACTAATTCTGTGGCATCAGGTGTTAATGCATTGTTGTTAGAGGCAGATGATACTAAGTTTGAATACAGGTGCAAGTAGTAATTTTACAAGTGTGTATGATACTTTAAATGCATCTACTTATATTGCTGCCATTCACCATTGCTTCACATTGATGCACAATGTACACCATTGCACAATAATTCTTTAAAGAAAAGAAATGGGGAAAACAGGAAAGTAGTGGAATGGGGAGCATGTCAGGGAAAAATAAACTGAAGGGAGGCAAGAATGTGCAGGAGAGATGGCCATAGCTATCCATTGCTTTAACAATAAAACATGATCATATATGCAAAATGTTAGCTGACTTTGGGCTGTCACCTCCATAGAGAGGGCTGACCACTACACAGTCATGTTGTATAGCCAACTGGACCAAATCAAGTGTGTCATGAAGACATATGTGTGAAATGGAGAGCTATGTATGGGATGATTTTTTTGTTTGTGGGACAGGTGCCCATTTGTTTTTTTTTTTTTTTTTTTTTGTCACTTTGTTTTGTTTTGGGGTTTTCTGTATTTTTTTTTTTTTTTTTGTAGAGAGAGAGATGAGTGTTGGGGAAGGGATTTAGGAATGTCTGGATGAGAAAAGTTGGGTAGGTGATGAAGCAATTTCAGACAGACAAAACAAACAAGACAAGAGAGAGGGCTGGTGCATGAAACAAGAGGTAGGTGAACACCATGGCTGGGGAGAGGGTGGGGAAATCGAGGTCCAATGCACAGTTTGTGCTAAGCAGCACATCATGCAAACTGTGGCCCCAAAATAAAAAAAAAATTAAAAATAAAAAAAAATTAAAAAAATGAGAAATAGTTGAAATGAGTAAACTCAATCTATGACATACAAAGCAGAAAATGATAGTACATATGAGATATGTCTACATAGGTCTGGGTCTCAACTCTCACTCCAGTGCACCTTCAGAAAACAGGATGGGTACCCTATCCATCTTTGCCACACAGAGCTTTGCAGCAAAGAAATGAAGTAATTCCTCACACAACCAAGTGCATTTGAATGTACATTGATATCATCGTATAACCTGTTATTTGTAAATGTATTATATTTAATATATTTGAATGCAGTTCACTTAGTGATCACACAACCTGTTATGGTTATTCCTTGCAAATCTACCACTCTGTCTTACCTTTCTGTGTCTCTTGGCCATTCATCAGTTTTCTGACCAGTACTCAAAGACATGCAGTGTGTAAGCCAGTCTGTATATCATTTATCTTAATATTTGTGAGGATATTAACTGGGAATACTATGATATGCAGTTGCCATCAACTGAAGGGCAGGTTGGATGGCACAAACATGCATAGGCTGCTCTTTTGGGGGGGAGCAAAGGTGAATTCCTGTTATGGTGCATGCAAGGGTACACTGTTTTTTTGGGGGGACCCAAGCAGAGCTACTGGTATGGCACAAACAAGGATATATTGCTCTTGTGACTCTCCTTGTTTTGCATCCTGCCTGTTTGATCTTGTGAGGGTTGTGAAGTCAGAAATTCCAACGTGTGTCATTACTTTCTAACCTCTCTCTGTTATAATTTCCCATTACAAACATACAATGTTAAACTGAGGGCATGCAGTGATCATTGGTACATGAGAGAGGTATGAATGCATGAATCTTTGATGCCTGAGGCCTACTACTTGCTAAATGGACACATACAAGTCAAATAACTCTCTACTGTTACAGTTACATTGTCTGTACAAATGTCCCACATTTTACTTGCTTACTGTACCAAGTGATGTAATACAAGGACATGCCATAATATTATTATACAATACAGTACATGTTCATGACTTACCTTGTAAATGCAGCAGTTGCCACAGTGTTAGTTCAGGGCTGACTGTGATGCAAGCAGTACACAGCCAAGACATGGGGGTGTAAAGGCTCTGGCTCTGAGTTGAGGCTGGTAGAGGTCCCAGAGTTCTGTATTCTGTTCCTGTCTACCCTGTAGCTCTCTACACTGTCCATGTCATGTATGTTGTGATAAGTTAAATGTGTTTTGAAAACTGTTCTCAGCCTAGGGCTATTGGTAGTAGCAACATTGCATGCAGCCTGTAGCAGATACAAATGGAGTTAAGCAGCAGCAGCTCCTAATATTCTGTCTGTGTAGACTTTCTGTGTCTGTACTCCACTACTTTTGAAATCCACAGGAAAAACCAGCATAGAGTCTATATGATTGCTTTATAACTTGTTGACTCGCTCCACTGGATTGGTTGATTAGCATGAAATTCAGCTGTATATGCTGTAATTAGCATCTCTGAAACACAGGTTAAGATAGATGCAGTCTATTAATAACCTACTCTATTATAAAAAGGAAAATGTGCAGCTAGCCAAACTGATGGTGATGACACTTGCTACATGTTTGCAGGACTTCACAAAAGTGAATTTCTTCCAAAGATATCTTTACAGAGGCATACTGAACTGCAGGAGGTATGCTCCCATTTTGTTACCTACATAATCCATATGCTGGAATATATTAATGAATAATGTGAAACAAAGGCTTTGACACTTTTATCTGTATGCATTAGTTAGATGTGTACTGATGGCATGGCCATGTTTGTCAAGCCATTTCAGAGGTACACATGATTGACAATGCAAATATAATGTTGTGTGATAAATATGCACAAATATTTCGGGGACAGGTCATTTGAAAGCACTTTTAGCATTTTAAAGATGTTTTATTGCCAAAATGGGTCATTTGCCTGTTCTTTTGTGGGTGGGGGAGCAAAGAAGAGTTACTGTTATGTCACAAAATAAAATGGACTGTTATTTTGGAGGAATTGAGTTACTGCTATGGCACATACCAGAATGTGTTGCTATTGCTACTCTCCTTGTTTTGCATCCTGTCTGTTGTTAGTATTTGACATCTGTAGACTGTTTTATGTTTTTTTTCAGTGGGTACAACTGACAACCAACCTTTACTGTTTTATCTGGAAACAGTTACTTTGTAGTTATGTGATACTTATGTGTAATATCATTCTATTGTTTTTTAGTACACAAACAATGTCAGTGAGGCAGAGACCACCATTCAGTGAAGCAGAAAATAATATCATTGTTGACGCTCTCTGTTAACATAGGGTATTTTTGCTGGGAAGGAGTCACCCAATATGCAACAAAGGCTACAAGTATGGCAGCATATTGTTGATAACATCAATTCTGTAAATGGCCACAACTGGACATATGAACAGGTGCATCACAGGGCCTCTGACATAATTACCACTGCATGGAGGTGAGCAGCTGCAGTTGCCCAAGATCAAAGGGTAACCAGGGGAGGGTCTGCACAAAAAACACCTCTTACACCCAGTGAAGAATTCCTGGCAAATATCCTTCAACCTGAGAGCTCATAGAGTGGACCACAGCATGTCCTTGATGTGGGTGCCACTCCTTTTGAGTCTCAAGAGGTGCTTCCAGGTAGGCTTTGTTATATGACCACTTGAATACTGTTGTATAATAAAACAAATTAAATAAAAGTTACTTCTGTGTCACATGTCTTTTTTAGGGGTGGGGGATTGAAGATTGCTACAGTTATAAGCTTAGTTTGGAGTCGTCACACATGTTCTTGTTGAACATACAGTTAATGTAGACATAGAGGAATGCATTTATTACCCCCTGTTTTATTGTTAAATATGATAATTGTTACCCTTACCTCTTGCTTAACTTATTTCAGGACCATCAGGAATCCAGCAACATATGCCTCCTGCAGATGATAAGCCAAATAAATGTATGTCAGTACTGCAGATCAATTTAAAGAAATATCATAATGTGTCATTTTAGACCTGTTGTGTGTATTGCTGTACTGTCTGTAATAGTGGCAGCACTGCTAGCTGTGTAGCATATATTGCACCATAGAGGTGCAGGTATTAATGTATTCCTGTATTTCTTCCTTTTATCACATGTGATCATGACAATGGGAGTGTGGGCCCTATGCCACCTGATGTCAGTGTCTCAGAAGCCACTGATGATGATGGTGGTGAAACTGAGGCACAGTTGGGGGGGGTGCAGAGATTGAATCTGACATCCAGCCACCACCTTCATTTTCACTGGACACAGCCAGTAGGCCTACACCTACCCAGTCCATTCAACCCACAAATATAGGACAGGTGGAGGCCAAGGACATTGATCAGGGACTTGTAGCTTATGTGGTGTAAGTGTCTGTTGACTCTGGCTGTAGCTAAAGTGTGGGTGAGGTGCCATGCAGGAGGGTTGATGGTGAGCTTGGTGAGGGCCTGCTGTCCCTCCTCCACCTGGTGCAGGTGTCTCTTTCTGTGTCACTCAATGTATGTTTACAGCCATCATGGAGGCACAGGCATGTTCAGAAAGGTGCTAAAGACAAATGCTTAGGGTTGTAGATGTGGCACAGGTTGACTTGTGTGACTGCCTCCACCATGTTGCTGATTCACTGGATCAGATGAATGGCATGGATTGAGGGGTATCTGTGATGGACCGAGGGGTGTCAGTCATGGAATGAGCAGTGTCTGTAATTGAATGTCTGCTGGGAGGGGAATGTGTCCTCAAGAGTGTAGGTCAGCCACAACATCTGCTCATTACCAGCATGGCCATGCCCGATCATGCTGCTGTAGTGGCAGTACTTCCACTGGTCCACAGGTGAGCATGTTGCCCACACCCAGATGTGGTAGTCCATGAGATCATGACTATAGGCATTCCCATGAAGGGAGCACATCCAGCAGACATTAGTCATGTTCAGGTAGCAACACTGCATCTGTCTTGGGCATGGAGGTGCCAGTGCAATGCCTGGCAGAGACAGTTCTCATGGTTGGGGGCAGCAGTGATGAACTGCCATCTCTACCATGCACAGCTCACACATGTCCTATGTACCAAGACATAGAGCTAACACTGAGCTTGGCTGTGTTTATGCAGACTCTCACACACCACTTATACATGGAGGACCCCTAAAGACACACACGCAACAGTTGCATGGCTTTTACTCACACACACTCAACAACCTTTTGTGTTAGCCTAGGCCTCCTGCCCACCCCCACCCCCCCAAAAGAACCTGTGCAACTGAAGAAGACTGCACCATATCTCTGTTTTCTCTCTTTTGGATTCAGAGATACAAATGCTTTATGTCTAATGCACAGGGTGCATAGCTACAGCAGTGCTTAGTATATCCACGTTTGTGTTGTCGAACTGATAATTTTACCTGTCACTTATATTTGCCTTGCCAAGTTATTCAGTAGATAGCATCATCATGTCAGTACTTTCTAGTGTATTCTCTTATAAGAGTTGTGAATTCAGGAACTGCGATGTGTCTCATGTCTAACATTTCTCTTTAATGTTTTCCAGTATATAAGTATGGTGCACATCATAAGACATGTCAACACATTCAGATCTCAGGATTGTATGACAGCACTGTAGGCAAACTCATCAGAACAGTAATACAGTATAATGTTTTCTTCTGCATGACCCACAACAGACAAATGTAGCAGCTGGACAGACCACAAGGCTTTCTCATCAAGATAACACAGGTCCTATTAACTATGCAATGGTGTATGTGGATACATTAGAAAATATGTCAATGTAATCTGTCCAGTATCAGATGAGGTGATGTTTGCCTGGGCTCCATCCCAGAGTCTGATCATACCCTGGTGGGCTGACTGCATATGCAATAATCTGATATAGCCAATGACATCAGCATTGTCCTTTGAGCATATGGTAATAACAGTGTCCCACATGCTGATGTAAAATGCTGTCTTTAATGTCAAGTAACAGCTCACACAGACACACACACACACACACACACACACACACACACACACACACACACACACACACACACACACACACACAGAGGCAAACATAGCCAGTGGACGACAGTGAGAATAGAACTCCTACCTAAAAAGGACAAAGACTACAGAACACATTACTTTGTGCAAGTTCCATGACACAAGTCTGACTTCTACATGGCTGCAGTTCACCTTATAGTAAATGACATCAGCAGTGCATGTTGGAGAGAAGAAGATGGGAGGCCTGCCTGAAATGGATATGTAGGCAGGTGCAAGTATTAAAATACTGGCAAGCCATGCCACTGGAGAAGTAACTATAGGATAGCAAGTCTACTCTGCTGAGTAAGACACACACATACCAAATTGACTGCAGTGAGAACAGATTCCTTACTTATCTAAATACAGAGACTACAAAACACAGTACTCTACATAAGCAGCATGGCACAAGTCTGACTTTTAAATGGCTGTAGGTGAACTTATATCGAGCTACACCCTCGAGAGACTTGAACCTCAGCACTGAAATAAATAGGACATGCTGGAGGGACAGATTCATAACCCAAAGGCTCCCTTCACTCTGGAATAAAATCCCAGTCCAGGTTAGGCAGAGTCCCTCATTGACTCTCTTCAAGAGGAATCTTGATGAGTGGATGGGAGATCATAGGTTTACCCCAGGTATCACTTCTGTGTCACTGTTAGACAGAGGCACATTATACTAACCTCGAAAAAGGGCATAGCAAAATTAATTTAAAATGGGTGGCGAAGCCAAACATACTCTGGCTAGGCTTATAAATGCCCTAGGGCAGATAGCCTAGTATGAACCTATGAACCTATGAACCTATGACATCAGCAGGCCATGTGGGGGACAACAGGTTGGGAAGCCTGCATAAGCACATAGATTCATAGGCTCATATGAGGCCAGTAATCTAACAGCACTAGGGTGTGCAGAAGCCTAACTGTGGAAAAACACAAGTACCCTTATTGAGCATAGTTGGATGCTTGAGTTTAGCAGAGGAAGGTTGTCAGCACCACTGAGTGTCCCTGTCCCTGAGGGAGCACACACCATTTTATATTACACTTTGTAGTGTGGTTGATATATGTGTGTAAAACAAATATTGAGACCCCAGGGTTGTACTGCCTGGGGGGCATATCACAGGTATGTATTGTGAATATGTGATGTATACTTAGAATGTGCCCTGAATTTGCAATATTTCCACATGTAGCATTATGTCATACAAAAGAAATGTACAATAAACACCAGTAAGACAGCATCATAGATATACAGTTCTATAGCGCAATGAGCAGTGGATTTGTGCAATTGTTAACAAAGTGTACATGCTTGCGATTTACACCTGTTTGCATGTAGGTAAGCATTGCACAAATGCAAGCCACATTGCTAATGTCTGACAAGCAGAATGCAATAGTGGGCATTTGTGTATGTGTGTTTCACAAAAGGTAAACCCATGCCAGTCCAGATAGCAGGAATACATTTACAAGACTATAATAGATAGTATACCTGCAGTAATACATTGAATGATAAATGTGATAATACATAGATTATTCCATCAGTAATGTAATACTATATGGGATATGCTGTATTCAAACCCAAGACCATGTATATGGCAGTACTACACGTACACTTGTTGCTACAAGAATGTTAAGTAAACAGGTGGCTATGTTGCACTTCATTGTTGTAAACTGTAATGTCACAGCAGTAAAACAAAGGCTACAGACTCTGTACTAGAATCCAGTACCAGCTGTGTACCAGGCAAGTTTTTCATGATGGACAAGGGCATTCATTGAAAGAACCAGTTTCTATTTTGGGTTGTTTGCTTCCTTGGTGGTCCATTGTGCTTCGTGCAAACCAGGTGAACACAGCCAATTCCCTGCTTGAACTGTTTGTACTATGTGGCACATCATGCAAAAAGTCCAATTAAAAATGTGAAGAATAAGATAGAACAAACTTAGTAGTGGACACATATAAATAAAATAAGCATCTGTCACATGTTAAGGTACTTTCTATGCAAATCCACCACTATTTACTTGATTACTGCAACAAGTTAAGAAATAAAGCTATGGCATAATATTATTAATGGATACATTCTAGGTTCAGGACGTACCTTGCAAATGCAGCAGTTGAAACAATTTTATTTCAGGGTTAAAATTTCCTTATCTCTAATCCCATGGTATTGCAGTATTGGGGTTATAACAGAATGGGGGTTACATGGATGCTTTATAACTTGTAGAATAGCTCCACAGTACCGAAAGCCACCTGCTTATGCTGTAATTAGCACCTATAAAAAACATCTGCTGCTTTTCTAAATATATCACCTTCATTGGTGCTCATTTGTGCTCAATGCAAACCTACACTCTGCTGCACACACTGATCCTTAAATAAGGTAAACACAAGTAATCTTGTTCTTGCTTTTCTCCATTCCTGCGATATCACACAGACATGCAGCTTAAAAAGTGAAGGAAAGTTTGCAGAACCTGTACTATAACTCAGGGCTTTCTAGCCCTACACATACATGTGCTGCCACAGCAATAGTTATGTGACAAGCACAGAGAAACCTGCCATCCATTCTTCCATTTCCCATGGTTATACTAAGCACTGCATTGTGCAAACAATGACAAAAATTTAAAAAACATTTTAACTTAAAGCAGGCAGAGGCAATACATGAACAAATAATAAAGAGGATGAAACAGAACCTGTGAATTTTGCACCGCTTACATGTATTTTTACATTTCATAGACCTACATGTAAAGTTCTGTAATGGTACCCTGCACAGTCCCATGATATCATCATTCACTGTTGCCATCCATTGAAAATGAACACTGTGGAAGTGCCTACATGGAGTGAACATCCCTACACTGTTACATGTCCTTTGCAACTCAGCAATTCTAATGCATTTTGACCTCATTTGCATATTCACTGTACTGACAGCCCTGAATCTACATAGTTGGTAAGTGTGTAGGCAGGGAAACTGCAGGGGAATCCAATGTGGTACACTCAAGGGAGGGTATTACTTTGCTATATATCTGCACAGAGGAATGCAGGTTTTGATAAAATTTGACTATTCCATCAGACACATACTGCATATGATTACATGACAGCATGAATATTATGTTTCATGAGATATTCACTTTTAGCTGTCATTAGTTACAAATACATTCTTCATTCATTTGGTGCTGTTGTTAGTCTAATTTTCTATCAGCCACCATGTCTAATAATGTCATAATATAGGTAGGGTTACATGCTATGGTCAGTTCTGTGCAAATCTATGGACTTTTACTGGATCTTGTTTCTGTGTAGAGTCCTTTCAGTGGCTGTATTTGGAAAACGTTTGAGTACATGGGCAACACGAGCATGGAGTCTAAACAGTTGCTGTACAGATTGTTGAATCACTCCACAGTGCTGGTTTGCTTCATTAGCATGCAATTTAGCTACTCATGCTGTAATTTGCATGCCACGGAAATTGCCACGTTTGTGCATGGGTATGCGCTGCTATACGTAATTTACTGAATCTAAAACTCTTTGTGGCTGTGTGTGCATTGCTGAGTGATGTGCACATGGTTAAAAATTACCATGTAGGCTTTATTGAACCCCCACCCCCATAGAAGTGGACACAAGAAGGAAGCTGGAGATTGCTCCTGTCAGAAGAGAGAGCTACTGTGATGCTCAGTGATTGAGAGAAAGCGAGAGAGAGAGAGAGACCTGCTTAAAGAGTCTGTATCGATGCTGTATGGGACTGCATTGAAAGGTCTTGCTGTGAAGTTATGCTAAACCATAAGATTTTAGTTTGAGGACTAATCTGCATTTTTATATGTTGTTGTACAATAACTACGTTTTTTCTTCAGTGGTGGTTTGTGTATGTACGTATACATATAGAGATCTAATCCTATTTTATTTAATAATATTCTTCAATGCATTTTATCTGTTGTAACCTGTAATAACTTTGGTAATAAGAAATGTTTATGACTTTTTGATCATGGGTATGAGTTTTCTTAAAGCTGTATATATAATATTGCAGTTTGCTTTATCACAGTATGCTAGATGGTATGAACTGGCTGTGCATTTCCAGTGTTTTTATACCTTTCTTCTACTGTAGTGTGACCATGGAGTTGTTATATAAGTTAGAGAGGTGTGCAGGTTTAGGTGAAATTAATTTAGATAAGTTGTGGTCAGTATGTTCTGTTTCAATGAGTTCAATTTTAAATGAAATGCTATTATACATCTATATATAGGAACATAATTAATTTTATTGACACTAGCTTTAGTCAACATCTGTTAAGTCCACAAAATTTGATTAACAAAACATATGGTGGACAGGTGTGCGAGACATCACAACTCTCAGGTCCCTTTCAATAATATATTGAGATTGCAGAGTTAGCATATATAATTATCAGGGACTTGCCCCCAATCCAAAATCAATGCTTTTAGTGGGTCTATTTTCATGGTTGAACAGAGCATTCAACAAATGACCGTTCATTGTACAAAGACCATTAAGACTACCAGCCTTCAAAAGGCCAGATGATCATAAACAGTTTCATCGAATGATCATAGCTGGCTGACATAATCAAAACGCAACATAGTACATATTTATTGGTATGGTAGGGAGGGTCTATATTATATGCTCGAAGAGTCTTTTCTTTGAACACGTAAAGGTCGACACATAAAGAGCGAAAACAGTAAACCCCGAATGGCCACTTCCGCAAATTTTTTCCTAGGGAAAAAATTCACTTGGCCGTAAACATAAAAACAAACTTTGAAACCCTACTCAAGTGGGGGAATTTGTCCCACGCACATCCCGATGTGGGGGATTGTGCCCCCCCACACCCCCTAACTAAATATACCAACTCTGAGAGGGCTCTACATTGGAGAAAAGGAAATTCATGGAAGTGGCCTTTCCCGGTTTCTAGCGTTCGCTCTTTACGTGTCAGCATTTAAGTGTTCAAAGAAGAGACTCTTCGAGATTCTAATATAGACCCTGGTAGGGATAAGGAAATCTGCCTTTTCCCTGCTGTACTGCGATCAAGGAAATCTGCCATTTCCCTACTGTAGTGTGATCTCAGAGTTGGTATATATAATTAGCGGGAGTGTGGGGGACGCAGCCCCCCACATAAGAAATCCTCCTCATGTGGGGAGGCTGCACCCCCCCCGAGCTTATTACATATACCAACTCCAAGATCACACTCCACTGGGGAAAGGGCAGATTTCCTTATCACTACCATACTGATAAGTATGTACTACACTGTGTTTTGTTTATGTTGTTCAACTATCATAGGAAGTTACTAGGTTATTGGCCCTGAGGCCCTTACAAGCCTAGCCAAGACTTTAGCCCATGTTCCAACAAGTTAGCACCCCATGCCACTGTCCAGCAGGGACACAGGTGGAACCCCAGGGGTGTATTTTCTGTTCCCCATCCAGTTAACCAGGTTGCGCTTAAAAAGGGTTAATGAGGTACTCTGCTTGATGTGAAGAGGAGTCTATTCCACAAAAGGGGGAGTCTCTGGGATACAAATCTGTCCCGCCAACAAGTCCTATTGATGTCACAGACCAGGTTGAGGTCGCACATGCAGGTTACTTGAGTGGAGCTTGACTTGCAGATATGCAGCAGTCCCATCAAGGTGGGTCTGAGATTGCTTTGTATGCCAGACAGAGGTCACCTCTGAGGAGTCTGTAGGAGACTGAATAGAGGGACAGGGCCTTTAGCCTATCTCTGTAGGGTAAATGATGGAGGCCCCGGATTCTCTGGGTGAAGAACCTCTGTGGTCTCTCCAGCTGCTGCATGTGCTTTGTGAGGTACATGCCAAAAGGGGAATTGTACTCAATAGTGGGTCTTATAAGGAAAGAATACAGGGATGTTATGACCACCTTGTCCCTGGATGAGATACCCTTACTAATGAGGTAGACCATGTAGAAAAAAACTTTCTGTGCAACGGAGACAATATGGTGGTCATAAGTCAGTTTGCTATCAACCTGGGTGCCCAAGTCCATTACAACTGATTGCATGCTTAGGACCTTATTATCAATGTGATAATTTGTGGGGATGTCACTCTCCCCAAAGGGGGATGATGATGTATTTTATGACATTCAGTATGAGTTCATGTTTCTGGCACCAGTCATTTGTTTGGGTGAGACCCTCTTGGAGGATGTCCACATTACTAGAGGAATTGATGACATGGAGGCTGTATTTTTTGCTTTTGAGAGGGCAGTGATGACTTGCTCCCTAGAGATAAGGGGAGGGGGGCAGGTATTGAGGATGTCCTATTTTACTTATGGGGCAGATGGGTGAAGTTGTCACTGAAGCTGTCAGCCAGCAGGTTGGCTATATCCTTCTGGCTTTTTGGATTTTAAGCAGGAGGTGTCAGAAAAGTTACCACAGGGAAAACTGGCTTGTGGTGGCCCAGCATTCATAGTGATGTTGCTTTTTGATCCTTCGATGTTGGCTCTTTATATCATTGTGAAGCAGAATTCACCAAGCTTTGGATTGTTCACCCACTAATAGAGAAAGTGAGCTGGGTTTAGTCCATCGTGAGACAGCTTAGTTTTATCCTACTGATGATGTGTGCATGTGGTGTCCTTGACCATCAGTTCTGAGCAGATCTGTGTGCTTCCCTTATGACTGCAGACATATGTGAAGAAGGCCTTATGATCGTCTTTAGTAGATGTGGCCAGTTTGGACTTGAAGTTTGCTTTGGAGGATTTCATTAGTGCTCTTATTTGCTTGTTTAGGCTAAGGAGAGATTGCTTCCAATTAGGCGGCTGCTCCTTCTTGCTCCTGGACAGCAAAATTTTCCTTTTATTATGGAGTTTATTTATTGCAGATGTCCACCAAACAGGTTTACTCTTCCTTGAGGAGAAGGATTTTGTCTTGTTTGGTATTCCTGATTCCATGCAGCTATATAAATGCTCATACAGCACTTTGGTGTAGATTTGGATATATGTGCCAGTTCCTATGCAGGTGGAGGGGGCTCTGAAGCTGTTTATACCTTCCCTCAGGAGGTTGTAATCAGCTTTGGAGAAGTTTTTTTGTTTGACCCCAGCTGGGGGGGGGTTGACTTCAAAAGTGACCGCTTTGTGGTCGGATCTTACCAGGGATGATGACACTGTAGGGTTGCTGCAGTGGTTACTCGTGTTTGTCAATACCAAGTCCAAGATATCTTCACCTCTTGTGGGGGTGTCAACCAATTGGTCCAAGGCATCTCCATTGACAAAATCAAGGAATCTCTGGGCATTTGTGTTTTGGCACGAGTATTTCTTCCAATCTATGGTTAGATAGTTAAAGTCACACAGGATCAGGGTAAAGGGTTGAATCTTGATAGATTCGAAGAGGTCTAGATAGGCGGAGTGGGCATCTTGAGTCAAAGTTCAAGGCCTATAGCTAGCTATGATTTGAATACAGGTCTTGTCAGTTGTTAACTGCACCTAGAGTGTTTCCTGTGCTTCATACAGTTTTGACCAGCCTGGAGATTTGTATGTCTTTCATATATATTGCAACTCCACCTCCTTTTGCTTTGCTGTCCATGGTTTGGGGTATGAATGTATGATAGGATGAGTAACCTGGTATGGCTGGGGGTGCTCTCTGCAGCTTTGAACCAGTTTTCTATGACTGCACAAATGTCACCATCTTCCAGGGTTAAGAATACATGCACTTTGTGCAGTTTCATGTTTAGACTCCTAGCGTTTGGCAGCATGACCTTTAATTTATATTTTGATGAAATTTTCATGTTGGTAGTTTTGACCTCCTGGCATTGCCTAGAAAAGGCACTATGGGGGAGGCAAGAGCCTTTGCCAGGAGCATGAAACCCAATGGAGAGAGATGCAGGCCATCTCTGGCAAAGCATCATGGTTTGTCAATCATGTCATCCCAGGCTGTCAGGTACTGGATCCCCTTGGAATGGCACCAGAAACTAAGCCCATTGTTAAAGTTAATCATTTTCTGTTTGTATTGAGGCATCATTATGGGTGATGGTAGAATGCTTCTTAAGGCTAGGTACATATCTGCCTGGGATACATATTCAGCAAGCTCGAACATGTCTCTCATCATATAGTCCAGGGAGGTACATCTCAAGTCATTCACGCCAACATGGACTATGTATTCCTAGGTGGTAGTAGTAGAAGGTTGTCCGTAAACATGAGGCAGTTGCTACACTGTCTCGGGATGCCTATATCAACCAGACTGGCAGGAGACAACTGATCATTTAATGAAATTATTTATGATCATATATCCTATCACTGAAAGGAACTTTCAATGGACTTTGTAAGGCCATAGGATGAACATTCCACTCGAACATTACACATAGACCAATTTTTAGTTTGATTTTTACATTTATTTTTGCATGTGTTGAGGCTGTTCAGCTCATGCATGCTAGCATGTTAATGCTTGTAGTATTGATCTTTTCTGGATGCTGCTGTGAATGTTAACATTTGAGTCATTCAACTTTTATAAGTAGACCCAGATACATAAATATATATTTATATGTGCATGTGTGTCTGTGCATAGACAGAATGTTGTTTTGCTACAATAAAGTGTTTTTTTTTTTTCATTGAAGTCATAATGGTCAGTTGAGCTAATCTGAGGTCCCATTTATGTCATTTCAGAAATCTGGTTAAATTAAGATCTTTCTGTTACCTGTCTTGCTCTCATACTGTTATAAAATCTAAGTATTCTGAAAGACTATGTGGTTTGGCAGTGGTCCATTTTTCGTTAGTGTGAGACTGTTGAACTGTTGCATACTTCCTGTTGACTTGCACATATTTCAAAAAGAAAGAGTGCAGATACTTGCTTTCTCGTATGTCCTGGATGCAAAATGCCCTTTTGAGATTTTAATATACAAGCAAAATTTTGTTCAGCAACATTCTGAGGTACTGCTGTTACAACTGTTTGTTGGTCACCAGATAAAGGAGTGGTTTTCTGTTGGCCTCAGGCTGTAATTTTCTTCATATTGTTCTTTCTGTGGCTTCACTGCCCTAATTTAATTAGAAAAAACATAAATAACAAAAAAAATATAACAATAAATTCTCCACATACACACACACACACACACACACACACACATATATATATATATATATATATATATATATATATATATATATATATATATATATATATATACATGTGTGTGTGTGTGAGTCTACTTCAAATTAACAAAATCCCACTTACCCAAATTTTAAATAATCGAGACAATAACACCAAACTTGTATTTAAACAAAAACTCACAACACCGGTATTTTCACTAAGAAAAGGAAGCAATCAGCCAACAAAGACAAAAAAAACAAATGGAAGCATATCAAACCCACCCAAGTGGGGGTTTCACCCATCACACTCCTTCAACTAAATATTCCAACTCTGAGATAGCACTACAGTAGAGAAAAGAGCAAACTCCAGAATGGTGACCAACTGCTTTCCCTGCTGAAAATACCGGTGTTGTGAGTTTTCATTTAAATGTAAGTTCAGTGTTATCGTCTCAATCATTTAAAATTTGTTAATTTGAAGTAGACCCATATATATATATATATATATATATATATATAGAGAGAGAGAGAGAGAAGAGAGAGAGAGATGTATATAAAACATCTACAACTGTTAGAGTACTCCATTATGAGTTTAACAACAAATGATATTTTGTTCCATATGACTTTCTTTGTTACCCTTTTGTTCTATTGCCATGCTTGAGTTTTCTCTTAAATGACTACAAACTCTGTCAGCATTAATTTCAGTGTATAGTTTACACATCGTCAGAAGGCCAGTTATTTATTTATTTATTTATTTAACATTTATTAAATGATAAATAAATGTAATTATTGGTCTATAGTTTTTAGGATAGCCTGCAGGTTTGGTCTTAAGGAAGATTATTGTTTTTCCTGCTGTTAACCAGGTTAGTGTTTCTTCGGATATGGTTATAAATAGTTCTTACTCATAGCTAAAGCTTCATGTAAAGACATTAATACTTTAAGCCAGAAGTTAGGTACTGCATCTGGGCCTGGGTTTTTTTCAGTTAGGATCTTTCCTTAATTTTGTTTCAAGTTGTCTAGCCATTACTTCGTCCCATTTCATATCTTGTACATTTGAACTTCTTATTCTTTCTTTTACTTCTTCTATCCCTTCAGCATCTTTGTTATACTACATAGGGTCTTCATAGATATTTCTCCAAAATGTGTCTATTTCCTCTTTTTTTGGTGGTGTTTCTATTCTTTTTGTCTTGTTTTCCAACTCTCTGTAAAACTTTTTTGGGTCATCAATAAATTGCTTAGTTTGTACATTTCCTTTATATGTATCTGCATATCTTCTAAGGTTTTTTTTTTGCCTTTGCTGAGATTTTTAGTTTATTATTTGCAATAGTGTACAATAGATCCTGATTTGTTCTGATGCTGCACATCGCTTTTATCATGTCTATCTTTCTGAGTATTTTTGTTGATCAGTTCCCTCTTCTTTACTCTTCTAACAGTGACACTTCTTGTCGTAATTGTTTTATAGTTTTCTCTATTAGATACTTCCTTGATGGGATTTGATTTTTCCTCATCCTTTCCCTTAGTGCCCTGTGTTTTTGTGTTAAGGCTTTATCTGTTATTAATTTAGCTGTACAGTAGCATATCCTATTTGCTTCTGTTATATTGTGTGAATTTCTGTGAACAGTCCTGTTTACTGTGTTCATTTGTTTTATCAAACTTTTAACATTTTGGGTCTTACTGACTTTCTGTAGTCTATTTCTTTCATTGATCTTAATACATCTATCCATCTCTATTAAATCCAGCAACTCTTTCCTTAGATCATTTTTTTCTAAACTGAGGCACATTCTTTATTCTCCATTTCCTGTGGGCATTTGGCAGAAAGTGTCAAGGCATCTTCCTGTGCCACATTCTCTTCAATTTCATCCTGTGTCATCCATTATACTTTCATATGGGAACTCACTGGCCTATCACTCCACAACATTTGACTGCTTGAGAGTTGCCACAGTTTTCTAAGCTTCTGTAAGGCCTTCCCCTTTGTCCTGAACAGACTTAAACAAACAGCAGCTGCTTTCCCACACAAATGTTTAGTATCCAGAGGAGCATCCAGCAACTTAGCCTTAATATCATCGGGTAAAGGATGAAGTCTAAAACAAGCTTTCCTTTCCTGACAAACCAGGTGCTGTTTGACTATCCAAATGTTCCTAGTCACATTCCTTTCACTTCATTTTTCCTCTTCCTATTTGACTTTGAATCACCAGGATTCTTGGGTTCTGTCAATCATTCATCTTGGGTACTTCATGGAGTGGAATTCCCATCCTCCTTTTATGGGCATTCCTCAGCTTCCTTGGGACCAACTTCATTTTTTTCCAGATGTTCTTTGAGATCTTTTGTTTCAGGGTACTATTCAAGAGGTGCTTGTGTTCTAAAGGAGGAAGGGGTTTTATTCAATAATGTTTCTATTGCCCAGAAAAGAAGGTACTTAGAAACCGATTCTAGACCTCTTTCATCTAAACACCTTTCTGAAGGTGCCGTCCTTTTGGATGTTGTCCCTTCAGACCCTTTTTCTCTCTCATTACCTCAGGCCTTTCTGGTGTCTCTGGATCCCAAGGATACCTATCTCCATATTCTGATCCATTCTCTTTTCAGGAGTTTTTTGCATTTCTCTGTTGCTTCCAGGCATTTTCAGTTCTGTGCTTTGCCCTTTGGCCTTTCTACTGTCCCAATGGAAGTCACCAAATGCCTCACTGCTGTGATTGCTTTTTGCAGGCTTCAAGGGATCCAAATTTGTCCTTACTTGGACGACTTGCTGATTCAGTCATCCTCTCCAGAGGTCCTTTTCCAAAATCTTCATTTTATCATTTCTCTTCTTCAAAGTCTGGCGCCCTTGCTGTGCAGCTCCAACTGGACTTTTATACTGATTTCCTACTGAAGGCTCCAGAGCATCTTCATATGGCAACTGATCAGATGTTTTCCACTCCACTTGTTTCTCATTAATTTGGGGAGTCATTATTCTATCCTGCCGTGGTGTTACCAGAGTTAGATCTTCTATTTTAATTTTTCACTTTGTAGGTAATCCATAGCCTCAATTTCTAGTTCTTTAACTTCTCTGTTAGTAATTCTCCTTTCTACTTTCCCACTTTGATTTCTTATTTGTGTTGCAAAATTTTCCATATCTGGGTGCCTTTGACTGTATTTCTCTTCAAATATCTTTGGTGCTGCTCTTTTTGTATTGATTAGTCTTGCTTTCACCTTTGCATAACTATTACACCATATTAAAACTCCTTTTCTTTCCCATGTCTGTATTCCTTCTTCAGATGTCTCCTGTACTTCCTATTTCTCCTTAATTGGGGGACCTGTTGTTCCATCATGCTGTGATATAACTTGTGTTAGTCTTTCTACACTAAATCCTTCACTTTGCAAGTATTCTCCAACTTCAGCTTCTATTTTTTAACTTCTACTTTACTAATCTTCTGTTCTGCACTCCCCCTTTGCGATCTTATTTTTTGTATTGTGAAATGCCCCCATATCTGGGTGCCTTTGCCTCTATTTCGCTTTGACTATCTTTGGAGCTGCTTTTTTTTTGTATTGATTAATTTGTTTTTCTCATTTGCATAAATATTGCACCATATCAGATCTATTTCTTTCCCACATCCAAATTTATTTTTTATACCTTTCAAAAATCTCTAGGTTTTGTTATTTATATTTTTGTACTTCCTCAGATACTTCTTTTCTAAACAGCCCAAAGTTTCTTATCTATATAATGTTTTTCATGAGTCTGTTGTATTAATGAACACAAAATTGCATTTGAAGCTTTTGACAGTTTTTTCTTGTGCAAGTAGTTTTCTTTCCTCATCTTTTTGTATATCTTCTATCCAGAAATTCTGGGCTTCTGGCACAATAGCAACAACGCATAATTTCTTTCTTATCCTCAGTAGTTCACTCTATCATCGTTGAGGTTCTTTTTTGCGATTTTTGTGGACTACTAATTCCTTCTACAATAGTGGGACATCCCCTGTGTAACAACTATCAGGCAATTTTAGGCATGCCATTTGCTCAACCAGTGGCAATCATCATCATTATCTGTCGCTAGTGGAGATCCCCAGGGATCTGTCCTGGGACCCCTACTTTTTTGGCATCTACTTCTCATTGGTCCAGGCAAAGACAAAAGGACTGTGGCAAACCAAGTTTGCAGATGACTGTAAGTTGGGTGCTTTCATTGACTCACCAAATGATGTTAACATACTGCAAGAGGGTCTCACAGTAACTAATGACTGGTGCCAAAGTCATGGCCTCAAGTTAAATGCAAAAAGATGTATCATCATACTATTTGGCAAAAACATGGCCCCTACTGATTACCACATCAATGGAAACCCACTAAGTACACAACCTGTGATGAGAGACCTGAGTACTCTGGTTGATAACAATCTCACATTCGACCATCATGTAGTAACAGTGGTCAGAAAAGCCTTTTACTTGGTTCATCTCATAAGTAAAGGGATTCCATCCAGAAAAAAGGGAGGTTATTACCTCTCTATACTCCTCCCGCATTAGAACAATAATTGAGTACAATGCCCCATTTGGTATGTACCTCTCCAAACATCTGCACCAACTGGAAAGGCCACAGAAATACCTCACAAAAAGAATCCATGGCCTCCAACACCTGTCCTATGTGGACAGGCCCAAATATCTATCACTCTACTTGGTATCATACATATTGCTCAGGGGTGATCTGTGTCCTGCCTACAAGACATCCTCAGACCCTGCCCTACTAGAGATGCTCTGTATCTGTAAGTATAACTCCTTGCATATTACTTGCTCGAAAGGCCTGAATCTAATATGCAACATCAACAAAACCTGCTGGAGTGACAGGTTTGTCTCCCAGAGGCTGCCCCGTCTCTGGAATAGACTTCCCATACACATCAAACAGAGTACCTCACTAACCCTATTCAAGCACAACCTTGATGAGTGGATGGGAAACTACAAATTTGTCCCAGGGGTTCCACCTGTGTCCCTCTCTGACAGGGGTGACAGGTGCTGACTGAGGTTTCTTTTTTGGGGATAAACTCTTAGCTTGGCTTGTAACGCCCCCAGGGCCATTAACTTAGTAACCTCCTATGATCCTTTGATCATCATCACTCCCTTTTTCCTTTCTCCTCAACCATGCTTCCCAGATATTTGAAACCGTTAACCTGTTCCACTATATTCCTTTCTATCTCACTTCTCAGCTTCTTCTGATTTCCACAATTTACTGCCATTACCACTGTCTTATCTGTACATAGTTTCATCCCTCGTGCCTACAGTTTTGTATTCCACTCCACTATCCTTTGCTGAAGTTCTTGCTCCGAGTCTGCCTGTAATGTCGCATCATCTGCATAGCGCAACTTTGTTGATCTGTCCCCTGACCCATTTGCTAATGTAGTCCATCACCAGTATCAACAGCAATGGGCTCAGATCTGAACCTTGACGCACACCCACTAGGAACCCTTAAGTGAGATTGAACACTGTTCATACTTAAATCATTGTGGCCTTGTACATAGCCTACACTAATTCTACCAGTGTTTCTGGGACTTTAAACCACCGTAGTACTGTCCAAATCAGCTTTCTTGGGAACTTGTCATTTGCTTTCTCCAAGTCTCAGAATACCCAGTTGGACTTCTTCTCAACTATTTGTCTCGTTGCAAATGTTGAGTCAGTTGTGCTGCATCTAATCTGATCTGAATCAGACCCTCTCATCTGCCATCCTTCTTTCTACTACTCTGCTTATCTCACCATCTCCAGGACTTTCATGCAATGGGACAGGAGTTTAATATCTCTGTAGTGCCCACAGTTTTAGCTGTCCCCTTTGTTCTTCTACACTGGCATGAGTATTGTTATTCTCCAGTCATCTGAGATATGCCTTTCTCTCCACAGTACTATGAGTACCTTCTGGATCCACTTCTCTCCTATCTCACCCAGCATCTTTATCATATCTGTTGTGACCTCATGTATGTCTGCTGCTTTCCCTGACTTCATTTTCCTTAGTGTTATTCTTACTTCCTCTAGGGTGAGTTCCTCATCTTCTATCACCATAGGCTACGTCTGGGGCAGTACAGCTTCTTTGGGGTTTGTTTCATTCAGAAACTACTGAAGGTACTCCCTCCATCTGCCTTTGATATCCTTTGGACTGGTGAGCAGGTTGTTGTTGGCATCCCTTAAGAAGGGTATCTGACTATCTTTATTATCTTTCTGTCTTTGTCTTGCAACCTGATACAGTTTTTTTGTGCCATCTACTAATTCACCTTCCAGAAACTGACAGAGTGCCTCCAATGACCTGTTCTTTGCTATTGCAACTCCTTTCTCAGCCTCCTAGCTAGCCAACTAGTATTCCTTCCTAGCCTAGTCCAACTTTTCTATCTCCTACTTTTTCCTGCACTCTTCCATTCTTTTGATGACTTCCTGTACTTCTGTAATTTACCACCAGCTTTCCTTATGTACCTCATTTTTTATGTGGCTTGGCCACATATCTGTTCTGTAGTCTTCATGCATGCTGTTTTGAGGCACTGCCATTCTTCTTCAGCTCCACTTATTTTCTCCTCTTCTTGGGGTGCTAAAGCCACAAGGAATTCCTTGAACTGTTGTACTTTCAGGTCCCCAGACTGGTCTGTGTTGACCTTAGAGCCTTCTCTTACCATTGCTTGCAACTGTTTTTAGTAACCAGTGGTTTATGCTGTGGGCTGACTGTTTCAATGGAGATCTTTGCAATCTCTGATTGTACCCCAGTGCCCTTTCCTTACTAGGAGGAAGTCTACCTGAGCTGCATGTTTGTCACACTCGTATGTGATCATGTGACTATCTGCCTTTCTGAACCATGTGTTGGCTACCATCAAGCCATTTCCCAGACAAAAGTCTGGAATGGCCACTCCTTCTTTACTTCTGTTGCCCCACCCATATGGGCCGAGGCAGACCTCACAAATACTGCTCTGTCTGTCCTGATATGTGCATTCAAGTCACCCATTATCAGCAACAGTTCATGTTGTCCTGCTTTAATAGGTCTTGCAATTGCTGTACAAATGCACTGTTGTCCTCACTATGGGGCACAGTCTGAGATTATGAATGCTGCCCTATCATTAAGCTGCAGTCTGACTGCCATTAATTCTGATGACATCACTCACTTCATTCTGAATCTTCTCTCACCACAATTTCCACACCATTTCTTGCCTCTCTTCCTGAGTAGTTGACTCTGGGTCCATTTTTACCTTTTTACATTCAGTTTTCATTCAACAGAACTATCTCAGGAAACCCAAGCTGGGCAAAATGACTGAATTACCTAGAGCCATATTCTATACTGTTGAGTAGTTAGCCTTGCCACAGCATGCAGTCTGTGATCTATGTTCTACCATCCTGGGGATATTGAGCACCACAGTAGATGTCCAAAGCAGTCGGTCTATAGAACTCTTCCCCTATGGGAAACCATGTAGAGTTTGTACTGCTGCCCACAGCTGCATTCATTGGTGAGTATGAGATGGAAACACTCAGTATGTTATTCAGAAGTGGGAAGAACCCCACAGAGACACAGAGAGAATGTACAAACTTCAAACAGGCATTGACTGGAAGTCAGGATCAAAACTTGTACCTTGTCCATGGAAGATGACCTTAACCATTATGCCAACTGGTCTCTTCTGTCACAGCTGTAAAAGGCAACACAGTGCACCTACCAGTATTGGGCACTTTTTTATCCTTGGTCTTGTGCACCCAGCTATCTTTTTTAATTGTTGACCTACTTCTGTCCATGATATATGCTGTATAAATACAGTTTATAAATACAGTGTATAAATACAGTTTATATATTTGTGTTGTCTTGGTGAGATTTTGTGAAAAACAGGGCCACCTCATGAAGGTACTCACTAAGACCTGATGAATTAAATTTCAGCAATACTACTCTCCTTTGCTTGCTGTCTTATCATCTCTCTATTCGGACCCATCTGCTTGAGATGACAGTAGCTCAGGTGGCTGTAATGCTTGAGATAATGGCAACTCAGGTGGCAGTAAAAGATCCCAAGGCACCTATAAAGGGAGTATGGGTCCTTTATTAACACAACATAAAAAGCATCATTAACATATTTCCAAAATGTATATATTTGCATGCACATATAAACATATTTCTAGTATTTATAATTTTCTTATAAGATCCTCATTGTTATTTTTTACAGCTGACCTCCTCTCCTTCCACAACCATAATCTAATTTTTTGCAATACATCTGCCAAAATCCATTTCCCATTAAACAAAATTCATTTAAGCTTTCGTTTCATAAAATATATTCGATAAAATAAATGTTTACCTACACTTCTCACATATTCTTTCTTTTTGTTCTTATAATATCCATACATAATCATATTCATATCTGTAATCTTTATGTCATAATACTCTCAAAATGTTTTCCTTGACATAATTTTTTCCAGAGTTTCTCCAGTCTTTTGTATTTCAAAAAAATATTCTGTCTTGACTGTTCCTACCTAGACCGTGTATTTCTGGCACTCTATGACTTACAATTATGTAGGATATTCATAAGTGTTGGGCCTGAGGATGCGTTGTAAGCCAGGCATAGATCACTCCTCAGCAATCTGTAGGAGACTGAGTAGAGGGAAAGGGCTTTAAGGTGCTCTGCATAAGGCAGGTTTGATACTCCTTGTATTCTTTTTACTCTCTAAGGTCACTCTAATTGCTGCATATCCTTGACCAGGTACATACCAAAAGGAACATTGTACGCTATGATTGGTCTGATAAGGGCAGAGTACAGTGGAATAATGTCCCCTTTGGACTTAGATGCCATGCCCTTACTTATAAGTTGTCCAACATAAAAGGATTTCCTCACCACTGTGGCCACACAGTTGTTGAAGGTAAGGCTACTGTCTACATGTGTACCTAGATCCCTGAACACACGGTGGACTCTTAAGGGCATATTATCAACATGGTAATTAGCTGGGATATTGGACTTCCCAAAGGGTACAATTATGCATTTCTTAGCATTGAGTTTAAAACCATGATCATATTTCTTCCATTTTTTTATAAAACCCTATCATTTCATCACGACTACAATATTTTCCCCAAAACTTTATCCCCAGCAAAGACACTTAATTCACTGATACATACACCCCTAATTTTTCACCACATCACCCAAACTCCTACTTTTGTCTTTATTCAAGGTCATTCCCATTTTTGCTAAGCATCCATTCACACAAACCAGTAATTCCCTCATTCATATTTTGTTCTTAGCAACTACTGCTGTATCATCTGCTTATGTCAAAACTACTGGAATCAACGCCTCCTTCTGCATCACACATCCAGCATCTTTCATTTTATAACTTACTTCACTCATAACTGTATTCATTATCAAAGCAAACAACATTCCACTCATAGGACATTATACCACACTTCATACATATTTCCTTACACAGTCACCCATTAACAAATACTCTCACTCTATTGTTTTCATATACTGACATAAATACTCTTCCAGTTCTGTTAGCTGCTCTTTAGTTCTCCATAACATCCCACAAGGCATTATGTCCTACTGCATCAAATGCCTTGCTAATATCACCTACCATAAGTTTCACATCCTGCCTTTTACTTATAACATCATCCACAATTGCTCTCACAAACAATAACATTTCTTTACATCCCTTCGCTTTTATACCATAAATACTTTCTTCCATTATATCTCGCATCCTTCTTTCCATTCTCCTTTGTAGTAATCTCACAAAAATGTATAATCTGTGTTGTTTAGTGTGATGGGTCTCCACAATTCTTATTCTATTCTTTTCATTTTTCTTCTATATACATTTTAATATCCCACTACATAACTCTTTATAAACAAACCCTTTCTTCAACCATCCATTCAATCAGTACATTAACAAAATACTCTCTTTGTTAATCTATTAATGTTTTGCACATTCCATACCCTGTATCATCTGGGCCTGATACTGAATCAATATTTATTTTCCTAAGTACTTCATCCAATTCACTAATAGTAATTTCTTTTTCAAATTCTTCATTAACTTGTTCTGGATTTTTTTTTTTTTCCTTTCCGTTGCCTCTTATTTTCTTTCTTTTTACTCTTGGAAATATTTATTACATGCTGTACTACAATTGTTCATCTCCCTCATTATACCAATATCCTCATTTACTATTTTACCCAAATATGCAGATACCTCTTCCCTCCTCCTTGTAAATATCTGCCTAAACACTAATGTCTTATTTTTTTCTCAGTTTTGTTGATGTATTTATTTTCCATATCATAGCATATCTTATATTATTCACTAATTCTCCAATAGATTTCTATACATTTGCCTATACTTCACTTTCTCTTTCTTTCTCACATCATTCTGCCTTTGGAAAAAAAAAACACTTTTTATACTTCTTTTTAAATGTAATCCACCATTCAGACATGTTTTTATAGAAGCCCTTCAGGGTTATATGAATGTTTCATAACTGCAATATTTCCCACTCTCCAATTTCATCCCATAATTTCTCATTTATTCTTTTTATTCACATTCCTATTTTAATATGCTGCCTTTCTTCCTTTACCTCCATCCATATTGCTGAATGGTCTGAACTACCTTTCACAACTATATTACCATCTGCTACCCCCAAGCCTTCTGATAATACAAAGTAATCAATTTCAGATCCAAGTGCAAACTTCTGTAAGTCCATTGATTTCTGTTCCACATAGCTAATTTACCATGTTTTATCACTTCCTGTATTTCTTTACATCTTTCCTTTCTTTTTATATTTCCCCTTAAATCACAGTTAAATTCCCCTGCAACTACATTTTGCATGTTAACAGTCTAATATTTGATGAAATAGATTTTCTCTCTTTCCTTACTAGTTATATATACATACAATGCTGTAATTCTATAAACATGTTCTGTCCACCTCACATCCACAAAACTTAACCTTCCAATCCTTACTAATGTTACATCTAGTAATTACTGCTTTTTAACATTACACAATCAATCCAAAACAACATTCATTTTCAAGTACCATATTATATTTCCACCCCACAATTTTTCTGTTTGCAATCTATTTTCACAACATGGTCTCCATCCCTCCCATAGTAATACTGTCAATAAAACTAGAGGTAATGGCAAACTAGTCTCTTCCTTATTTCCAGACTTGTCTAAAGCCTTCTACACAATTTGGCACAGCAGATTTCAGATGTCCTCACTAGGTCTCAGTCAGTAAAATGGTACTCCATGCTCTTTCCTTACCTCCCTCTTATCTCCTCTCCCCTCTTCGTTATGGCAGTCCTATCCTCACTAACCTCCAGACTTCACAAAATTTGAAACTTAAACAATGCTATAAAAAAGTTGCTAAATTTGCAGTACATACCCCTTTCAAAACCCACCACTGTTTAGCACTGCCTTATCAACTAAAATATACACAGTGTCTT
The DNA here is from genome assembly GCF_019279795.1 of Protopterus annectens. Classification (NCBI taxonomy): domain Eukaryota; kingdom Metazoa; phylum Chordata; order Ceratodontiformes; family Protopteridae; genus Protopterus; species Protopterus annectens. The sequence continues at coordinate 1,286,483,972 of NC_056726.1, read as the reverse complement.
ACCATCTATAACATTACCCAGCATCCATCTGCCTGTCCAGTACTAAAAGACATTCTACACAACTATGTTCTCAGTTGGTCATTGCGATCCCCCGACCAAAAACTCCTTTCTGTATACAAACCTAGTAAATCTGCTGGGCATTGTTTGTACTCATACATGGTTGTTAAGGCCTGGAACTTCTTACCTGTATCTTTATCTGCATCCATCAGGTCTATACCCTCCCTTCCATCTTTCAATACCACTCCGAAAGACTTCTTAGCTAAAATCTGACTCTTCTTGTTCAAATATAGGATAAACTATATCTCTAAATGTGAACAAGTATCTTTCCATTCTTTATACAGCATTACTCTCCCTTCTTCACTTACTTCCTTACTGCTATCGAATAATCTTCCCTGAGTTTCTCTCTAAATATACCATAAGCCTGTTTTTATACCTTCTATAGATTTTTAACCAATGCTTTGATAATATGTCTAATTTATTATAATTACTTAAACTGCAGATGTTTTTTTTTATTTTTGAAGATTGCAAAATTATTGTTCTTAAATTGTTTTGTAATAATTTGGAGATTTTCTCCCTGAGCCTCCACTGAAAATGGGCTTCTATCCAATTGGACTTTCCCAGTAATCAAATATCAATAAATAAATAATTCACTTGTCAAGAGTCTTACAGCCTCTAATAGAATAACATCCACATCACATTTAGCACACCATTCTAGTATCCGTATCCTTCATACAATGTAACAATGCTAACACTGTTCACATTTACTAAAAATATTCTAAAATTGTTACTTTTCTTTCTTTTTAAAGTTTAGGGAAATATTTTTAAATGTTCATGTTCTTATTTTTACTGTTTCCCCAGTCAGATATTTTCCTGGATTTATGCACAAATATTCATTGAACCTCAAAGTCAGATTTGCCACTAATAGAACTTTAAAAAACTACTATCAATACCTTCTCCTGACCTCTCTAGCTGCATGTACTCCCTCGTTCCTTATTTTTTCCCTCCATGTTCTTTTCCTTCAACAGTTTTTTCTTTACCTAGTTCACTGTCTTCCCCAGCCTCTTATCATCTTTCCTCATATATGTTTTTTTTCCGTCTTTTCCCCTTCTTTTTTATTATTTACTGTTTGCTCTTGGCAATCCATCCAAAAGAGTCAATTTTTTTATACTACCTGTATTCAGACACATTTTTTATTGTATGTCCTTTTTTCTCATCCTGGTTATATTGTATCTTATCACAATCATTAATTAAATGAGCAAAATCCCCACAAAAGAAACACGACTTAGGCTGGCCAGCAGATCTTAATGTCCCTATATGAGAAGACACAAACATTTCAAAACAGTTTCCAACCTCTACCCTCCATTCTACACATTTCCCTAATCTCTAACTTTAACAATATTATCAACAGCTTTACAGAGACAGTCAGTGGTAGTTTAATGTTTACTTCTTCCAGTTCATTAATTCTAAACTGCAAAGTAACATTTTTTACAATTAAGCAAAAACCAACAACCAGCAACCAAAAACCAGAACTTGGGTCCACTTAAGAAGTCGCAAAACACAAAAAATACACAGAAAGATCCAAGGATGACCAAAGGCTTCCAAAATAAATCCCTCTTTAATGTACAAAATATAAAAGCATGAGCTATTTCGTAGCAAAGCTACTTCATCAGATGCATTCTCCAGCACCATCTAGCAGAATAGTGAAAGTTCCATGATACCCTACCTTAACTTACCCTAGTAGTATAACTGATAACCGGCCAACAGCCTATTGGGACTAGCCATGTCCACAAAGCATAAATAAAATACCCAAAATATCATATTAAAAACAGTGATTCTTGTATGCCTTCACTATGGAAGCTCTGATAGCATACACATGATCACTATCTATACTTCTTCCAAAGCTGCACAAAAGCAGAGTGAAGGGAAAGTGTTTTTGCACTCTTTTTGGATCCTCACAGCTAACCATTTGCACTGTCAAGACCTCTCCTTGTCTATCACATCTACCAAACCAACCTTAACCTCTAGCAGACTATTCCTGACTGATGACAGGGTTGCTGAGAAGACTGAGGAATATGAGGCAGCAACACTGCAGCTGAGGAGTGTTATACACATCTCCTGATGCCTCAGCCTAATCCTGTCCCCAGGGATAGGTATACTTGGGATTCTGTGGTATCTTGTCAATGACACCATGGGTGACTCAGCGGAAGCCCTGCTTCTTACAGTAACACATACCCTATCAGTCCTTGGTGCATGTCAGGGAATGTTGTGATTGTGTGACTGAGCGTATACCTCCACCCCCAGGATGGGCATGTCCCTGACATATCTCAGCAATTGTTGTGATTGTGTGACTGAGCACACACCTCCACAAGCCATGATGGGCATGTCTCTGGCATATCTTAGGTATCACTGTCATTGTGTGACTGAGTGTACACCTCCATCACCCAGGATGGGCATGTCCCTGGCATATCTCAGGGATCACTGTGATTGTGTGACTGCACACACACCTCCACCAGCTATGATGGGCATGTCCATCTGTCTTGCCTGTGCCATCAAATACCTGACCTGTTAACTGAGGCTTTGTTAAACTGGCCATTTATCCCTGTATGTCACTGCTACAAGCCAAAAAGGAAAGTTTTAAAAAAGCAGAAACTTACTTTTCCCAGTTCTTAGAGTTATGCAACCTCAGAAACGTCATTAAACACCAGATGTGACATCGCAAAATCAGACATTCCAAATTGGTACCAGCAGTAGCATTATAATGAAACATGTTTGACATTATTACGAAACATGTATGACACTTTTAAAGGTCAACAAAACAACACAACACATCACATAGAGTTTTTTCCATATTTTTATTATGCATTCTCATATGATGCCATTATATGGCTTCTACTACATATTTCTATTTGCTTTATTTATTTATTTAATGGTAAAGTAGATAAGCTCACTGAAAACAAATGCCCTTTTACAGGGGTGATCTGAGAGCACTGTCTGGCTAAGCAACTTGCTCAACATCAAACAATAGGTGCACAGAAGCTGAGGGAATCGAAACTGATTCTGTGTTTTAAAATATCAGTAAAGTAAAGAAAAAAGTTCATCAGCTGCTGAGGAACACATGATCAGTGGTTTCCTGGAATTTTCCATATTGAATTTTCAATCACTTATACTCATATGTGGACTGAACCCCTTCCAGATGTGGCTAAAAATGCAGTGTAAAACCTTAAGTTTTTGTTTTAAGTATCCCTCGCAGTTTGTAAATAATTTTATGAAAGACAGAGGTCATGCAAATGTAGCACCTCTCAATGCAATTAACACTATATGGCTCACTGAATTATTGCTTCCAGTGGCAAACTATCTAAAAAAAAATCAGCTTTCTGCATTATCATAAAATTTATACCATACGTTACATTGCTGTAGTTATTTCATTTGCTGAATTACAGAATAAATACATTATCATTACATCAATTACTTCCAAAGCTGGATATTTAAGAACTGAATTGTAGACAATGCAATGCATGCCTGCTGTCCTAAAACATGCTGCTTGGCATTAAGTAATCACTTTGCAATGGATGTTTTGGCATAAGCTTTCCTTTTTTGTGTAAGTTTAAAAAATAGTACCTTTAGGTCTAAAATGTCCTTCATCTTCTTTACATTGTGAAGAAAAATCTCATTCTAACACTTGCTTATTGGTTTTACTGGACTATTTGGTTGCTAGCTGCCTGTTATTAATTCTTCAGTGAATTATTTTATGAATTCATTAATTCTAACACTAGATTTCTACAGTGATGAAATTCTATGGCAGCATCCCCATAATCTTTTACTGCAAATATTTATATCTCAATATTCTTTGTTGAGGCTGCAATTTTAGATATGCCATTGTGTGGAAGAAACTATTTAGACCTGTACTATGCTTGTTCTTAGCCAAAAGGCCAAGAAAAATCTTAATATTATAGTAATCTAAAAATAGCATGATTAGAACTGGAGAAAAATACTCATTTTTGATGAGATCTGTAGATCATGAGTTAATAAAAAGCATGAGAGCTGTTGTTTTACATATTTTATATGCCAGCTCTATTTCTAGATCATACTTTTCCAGTTACACTAAGGACAGTGTACTATTTTTATGTAGTAGTATCATACATGATTAATTCTTGCTGATCTTGATTACTAGTGAATCAACTGAATTTGTGACTTCCTGTTGAATATTCTTGACATGAAATATTTTTCTGGTGGATATAAACTGTTTTAAGATTAATCTCAAGATTTGGCAAATGGTTCAGTTTTCCACTAAAAAGAAAAAACAAATCATTGCCTACATGTAATAAGATTGACAATTTTATAAGAAAAGTGTCCCTGCACTTCCTGCTGATGTACTATTTATTATTTTTGTACCCTTGTGTTTGGGTTGCTATGGATACTTTGAATAATATTGGACTGGATTAATTAACAGCAGCACAATAGAGTGCTATTTGGTATTCCTTAAGTGGCTCTACACAATGTGTAGATCCGCCAAACAAAGGAAAATGGCAGGATATGCTAATGAATACATAAACAGCCAAAAATTATATGCTAATTAACCAATCCGACATGATGGAGCTATTCAGGAAGCTATAAAGAAATCATGTACACTTAGTGTAAGCTTTTGACTTGTACACCAAAACTCTTTGGAATACAGCACAATTACACTTAGGGAAAAAAAAAAAACGTTAAGGGTTGCTACTGCTATTATTATACTGTATGTGCAAAAAAAGATTTTAATTAGGGTGCTGCTGCTGCTGCCAGGCCTTGGCCAAGAAGAAGGGTGTTTAGATCCCATTTGACTTATCATGGACTGCATGACACAGAAATTGTTGTGAGATGCAGGGTGGACAGGGAAACACTGGAGCAAATATGCTACCTCTGCTGCTCCCACCTCATATCCAAGGGAACTCATGGAAAACCCATCCCAGAGGAAATAAGGGTACATTTAGCATTGCATGTACTAGCTACAGAGGATTTATTAAGGATGTCATGGGCATTAGCCTCTAGAATATTACATCAGATTTTAAATGCAGTGCTACTCCATGCAAGGGAGCATATCTGTTTCCCATGAACCCCGCAAGAAAGAGCAAGAAACATGCACAAATTCCACGCAGTAGCACACTTCCTTGAAGTGGTGAGGGCCATAGATTGCACACACATAGAAATAAAAGCCCCACCCAGGCAGCTAGAGAAAAGGTACAGGAACAGAAAAGGTTTCCACTCTATAAACTGTCAGGGTGTCTATAGTGCCAAAGTGATCATCTACAAAGTCTGTGCAGGTAACTCAGGCTGTTTCCATGATTTGCACATATGTCAAACTTATAAGCTGTACATGGGGTTTGCTAGGGGTGATGTTCCTCAAGGTCATCTAGTGGGTGAGCAAGTTAAGCACTGGAGCCCTGGCTCACGACTCCCATGAGTAACCCACACAACTCCACTAACCAAGGAAACAAAAATGTCCACATTCAAATTAGGAATATCATAGAACATGTTTTTGGATTGCTGAAATCAAGGTTCAATTGCCAAGACACATCAGGAAATGCACTGGAGTACAACCCAGGTCTATATCACACCATCATACTTTTATTTTATTGAATACCTAATCATCAAACCCTAATCGTCAAACTCCCTATTCAGTGAACAAACTGGAATTCAGCAAAATAGTTTTAGTTGGCCAACACTGAGAAAGCTAAACTTTTTTTTTATGTTTTTGCAAGGGTGGGTTGCCCCCCACACCCCTTGCAAATTAAATATACCAACTCCGAGATCGCACTACAGTGAGGTAATGGGTAAATCATGGCCAGCTGGCATGTGAATCACACAACTTTTTTTAAGGATGGACAACTAAAACATTTCAATGAATTGCAATTCAATGTTTAAGATGTTTGCTGAATAGGGACTTTGACAATTAGAGTTTGATGATTAGTTATTTGATAAAATAAAAGTTTGATGAAGTGATATAGACCTGTACAACCCAGGTATCTCTGTAGAAATACTTGCAGTCTGTGCCATGTTACACAATATAATACTCAGGAAACAGCTTCAACAAGGACAGCAAGGGGCTGGACCACAGTTTCAAGGACCACTTTGAGGAGAGAGATGTCCCCACAAATTATCGCATTAATAACAATGTCTTAAGCACACAGTCAGTTGTGAGGGATTTGGGCAGCCAGATTGACAGCATCCTGACTTTTGTCCACCATGTTGCTTCCATTGTATGGATAGCTTTATACATGGCTCACCTCATAAGTAAGGGTATCTCATCCAGGGACAAGGAGGTCATAACATCCCTATATTCTTCACTTATAAGGCCCATTATTGAGTACAACACCCCATTCACCATGTACCTTGCAAAGCACATGCAGCAAGTGGAGATAACACAGAGGATCCTCATCAGGAGAATCCAGGGCCTCAAAAATCTACCATACACAGATAGGCTAAAAGCCCTATCCCTCTACTCTGTTTCATACAGACTCCTCTGAAGTGACCTCTGTCTGGCATACAAGGCGATCTCAGACCCTGCCTTGATGGGACTGCTGCATATCCATAACTCAAACTCCACTTGAGTAACCCACACACACGGCCTTAACCTGGTCTGTGACATCAGTAGGACTTGCTGGCAGTACAGATTTGTGTCCCAGAGACTCCTCCATCTATGGAATAGACTCTCTCTCTCTTCACATCAAGCAGAGTACCTCTTTACTCCTTTTTAAGCACAACCTGGACAACTGGATGGGAAATAGAAAATACATCTCTGGGATTCCACCCATGTCCCTGCTGGACAGGGGTATCAGGTGATGATTTGCCTATGCATGGGCTAAACTCTTGGCTAGGCTTATAAGGGCCTCAGGAACAATAGCCTAGTAACTTCCTATGATCTTATGATCCCATGATCACAAGCAGGGTCATCAGCAGCAGGTACAGATGATGAGTCTAAAGGAGAACCACCAGCTGCAGAGGCATGCACTGTACCCAAGCTCTGGCTAAGAGGCAAAGGATATCACACATATACACTCACTACCTATCTCAAAGCCTAAAATACCACACACATACAAAAAGGAAAACTGATGCCTTTCAAACAGCACAACCTTTACTAAACCATGTAATGGCTGTGTTGTGATAGCATCAGACAGGGACAACCCCTGAGGACACAATTTTGTAGCTGCACTAATGACAAGGTTAATGTGGAACCTGTAAACAAACAAAAATGTAAGTTATAGAATTGATTACTCTCATATGGAAATATGTATATGCCTCTAAGAAAAGCATTTGTCTGACGTGAACAGTTATGTCAGTAATATCTCATAGGTTCATAGGTAGGTACTAGGCTATCTGCCCGAAGGCATTTATAAGCTTAGATGGAATGTGTTGGCTTTCGCCGCCCCCTTAGATTAGTTCCCTGTGCCTCTGTCCAACAGAGCCATTGAAGTGATCCCTGAGGTAAACTTTCTGTTTCCCATCCACTTGTCAAGGTTTCTCTTGAAGAGGGTTAGTGAAGAGCTCTACCTAATGTAGATTGGAATCTTGTTCCAGAGCATGGGAAGTCTCTGGGACAGGAATCTATCCCTCCAGCACGTCCTATTTATTGTTGTGGTGAGGTTTAGATCCCTGGAGCATGTGGCTCGAGGGGATATGGTTTTCTTTAGGTGGAGCATGTCCATCAATTCTGGGATGGACATGGCCTTGTATGTCAGGCAGAGATTACCTCTGAGTAGGCGGTATGCAACCAAGTACAGCTGGAGTTTCTTCAGTCGAGCTGCATAGGGCATCTGCTTGAGACCAGTGATCCTCTTGGTGAGGAACTTCTGTGGTCTTTCCAGTTGTTGCAGGTGTCTTGTAAGGTACATCCCAAATGGGGCACTGTACTCTATGATGGGTCTGATGAGTGATGCGTAGAGGGGCCCAATCACCTCTTTCAATCTGGATGCAAATCCTTTTGTGATTAGGTGGGCCACATAGAAGGATTTTCTAACCATTTTGGCAATGTGATCATTAAAGGACAGGTTACTTTCTACTTGGGTCCCCAGATCCCTTATTACATCTTCTGTATTTAGGGGGCTACCACCTATGTGGTAGTTTTTGGGTACTTTGTTTTCTCCAAAGGGGATGACTATGCACTTTTTGGCATTTAGCTTGAGGCCATGATTTTGACACCAGGTATCTGTCTCAGTGAGACCCTTTTGGAGGATGTCTGTGTCAGCTGGAGAGTCAATAATAGTCCCTAGTTTGCAGTCGTCTGCGAACTTGGTCAGCCATAGTCCTCCTGTGCTTGCCTGTACCTCTGAGAAGTATATGCTAAACAGGAAGGGTCCTAGGACTGAGCCCTAGGGAACACCACTTGTAACTGGTTTAGAGTCAGACCTAGCTCCTGCAACTCTTACCAGGTGGGTTCTGTCTGTGAGCCAGTTGGCAACCCATCTCATGATGTAGGGGTTTATGTTAAGGCTGATGAGCTTGTCTATAATACCTGAGTGGGGAATGGTGTGGAAGGCCTTTGCGAGGTCTAGGTAGGCTGTGTGGACCACCTTTCCCTCATCTATAACCTTGGTAACTGTCTCAAAGAAGTCCACCAGGTTTAGGAGGCATGATCTGCCCTTAACAAAGCCGAAGTGGGTAGGGTCCAGTGTTTGGAGGTTTCCAATGTCTCTGTTAATGAGATCCATGATGATGCACTCCATAGCTTTGCAGACCAAGCTAGTCAGGCTTATAAGGCAATAGTTCCTGGGGTCTGTTGTGGCTCCACCTTTGTGGAGCGGAATAACCGCTGCTGTGTGTCACTCTGTGGGCATGTAGCCTGTGGAAAGGCTGAGTTTAAACAGTGTGTTTAGGTGAGGGGTTAGTTCATCTTTGAGCTTGTGTAGGACGCAGCCTGGGACACCGTCCGGTCCCATTGATGCTGCGTTTTTGGCTTTGGAGAGGGCTGTTTTAACCTGAGTGTCTGTGATTTCAGGGTTACTACATTCTTCTGGTATAGTTATGGGCCCTTTTGGGGGTGAGAGGTGGGTGAAGTTTGCACTGAACCTGTCTGCCAGGATGTTGGCTATATTAGTCGGTTCAGTGTATTTTGTGCCATTTTGCACTAACTATGAGCAGATCTGAGAACTGCCACTTAGATTCTTGACATAGCTAAACAATGCCTTGTGGTTATCTTTGGAGTCCATGGCAATTTTTCTTTCGAAGCTAGCCTTGGATGATTTTATGAGGGAATGTAGTTTCTTGCTGATACTGATCAGGGATGTCTTCTTTTCTTGGGATTTTACTCTTTTCTGTACTAGTTTCCTCCTTCTATTGTGTAGCTTGTTTATGGCAGGGGTTCACCAGACTGGTTTCCTTTTCTTGGAGGAGTGAGTCCTGGTTTTGTTTGCGATAGCATGATCCATGCATTCTTGTAGGTGCCCGTAGAGTGCATTAGTAAAGGATTTTGCAGCTTGGAAAGCATTATCTTTTAGCATGGGGGCTTTGAAACCTCCCACCTCAGTCTTAAGTAATGTGACATTTGCTTTTGAAAAGTTTTTCACGGTGGTTTCTTTGACTGGGGATGGTGGCGGAATGTGGATATCCAGAGTGATTAGTTTATGGTCAGATCTAATCAGCGAGGGGTTGACCTCTGGTGTGGAACACTGGTCGCCCATGTTGGTGATGACCAGGTCCAATATGTTGTCACCTCTGGTGGGGGTGTTCACCAGTTGATCCATGGTGTTTGAGTTTATAAATTCTAGGAAATGTTGGGCATGGGGGTTCGTACTTGAGTAGTTCTCCCAGTTAATGTTTGAGTAATTGAAATCACCCAATATCAGGGTGTTTGGTAGAACCTTTATGTTTCCTAGTGTTTCCAGGAATGTTGAGTGGTGGTCCTGGGACATGGTGGGTGATCTGTAGCAAGCTATAATTTGAATAGCAGTTTTGCCCATTGTTAGTTGCAAATGGATGATCTCTGAAGCATCGTGCTGTGCCACTAACCTGGAGGTGTGGGTATCCTTGATAAATATGGATACTCAGTCCGGGTTTTGTGGCCGAAATGTATGGTATGAGTTGTAGCCTGGTAGTGCTGAGGTGCTCTCTGGAGCCTTAAACCAGGTTTCTGTTACTGCACATATATCGATTTTCTCCATACTGAGGAGTGCCTCGAGTGTGTGCATTTTGAGGTTTAGACTTCTGGCATTGAGCAGCACTACCCTCAGTTTTTTGTTACTTGTGCTATTTACAGTGGTGGGTTTGTCTTTTGAGCCTTGCTTAAAAAAGGCACTATGGGGGTGGCAAGAGCCTTGGCCAGTATTCAAAAGCCTAAGGGTGATAGGTGCAAGTAGTCTCTAGCAAAGCAGTGTGGCTTGTCGAGCATGTCATCCCAGGCTAACAGACACTGGATCCCCTTTTAATGACATCAGAAGCTTAGCCAATTGTTGAAATTGATCATTTTTTCTCTATACCGTGGTATCATTCTTGGTGAGTGCAGGATGCTACTCAGGGTCAGGGTCATACTGGCCTGGGCTACGTGATCAGAGAGCTCCTCCATGTCTCTTTTCATGTAGTCCAGGGAGGTATGGCTCAGGTCATTCACACCAATGTGGACAATGACAGAGTCATATTTGTACTTGTTCTGGAGTGACCTGAGTGCTTGTGCTATATGGCGGATCCTGGCACCCGACAGGCAACTAACAGTAACCTTCTCCTTGTTCAGCCTAGTGAGTGGGACGTCAGTGTGCCTGACTATAGAGACACCTATTACTAGTGTGTTGGGTATGTTATTTTGCCTTAAGGGCTGCGATTGTGTGGCACACTGGTTTTGTGAAGTATGTGTTTCATGGTTTGTGTTGGGGGTGGAGGTTGCTTGGATGTCTGCTTTGGAGGTCTTTGTTGCTTTTGCAGATTTTTATTTGGAGCATCCGAGTATGTTTTTCTGTATTTATGTGTGTTTTTGCCAGTGCTAGTTTCATAGGTCTATGTGAGACTGGTGGTGTGATGCAAGTAATTCCCTTCTCCTCTTGACTGCCTGGTCCAGTCTTGGGTTGAGAGAGCTTAGCCTCCAGTTTGGCTGCATAATTGCACCTCTCGCATGTATTAGTGTTTCGTGGAAGGAGGAGAGGGTTGTCTGTGTAAATGAGGCAATTGTAACATTGCCTCAAAATGCCCAGATTCACCAGTTGGACTGGAGAGTACGCCTGAAACTGCCCTCTGGACATGCCTGGATAGGTACAGTAAACTGTTTTACTGACTGGCTGGTAAGGTCGAATAGAGAGCCTTGTCCTTCTCTACAGTATGGGGGGGGGGGTCTAGAGCTAAGGTTTATTAGTGCTTGCTATGAGTTTTGGGCAAGTGCCGGGATGAGAAGTAAATGATTTGAGTGCTTTAGTTGAAAGTTTGTCTAGTTCCAAGGGAAAAAATGGAAGAGTAGACTTTGTGGAGCCGGGAATAGTTATACCCTAGCTAACCAGTGCTGCCAGGTGTGCAAAACCACACAAATGCGGGTTTTATAGGTTCATAGGTTCATAGGTTGGTACTAGGCTATCAGCCCTAGGGCCTATACAAGCCTAGCCATAACAATTCCCTGGCTATTTCTTCCCACATTATTTACTTCCATGGACTCCTGTCTAGCAGGGCGACTGACGTGATCCCTGGGGTGAATTTCCTTTCTCCCATCCAATCGTCAAGGTTCCTCTTGAAGAGGTCCAAAGAGGCACTCTGCTTGACATGTATGGGCAATCTATTCCAGAGTCTATATATTATATTATATTATAGCAGGGAAATGAAAGAGAAATTAGCCCAAAATGGCCAATAAACTACTAATTTCTGGGCTGAAACCTCTCCTCCAGGGACAGATACGCTGCTCAAAGCTCCCTCTCTCACAGTGAACAAAGAAACTTCCTTCTATCCAAGTAAGGTATGGGCAAACACAGAAACTTGTAACACAACCCTGAATTCAGCAGTAACCTGAAAACTGGACTAAACTAGATTAGAAAGATGGGAAAACAAGTATTTTTTTTTCAGAAAATAAAGCAGATACAATCACAAAAACACTTTAAATGCACAGAAATGGCTATCACACTTGCATGTGTAGCTTGCAACAGTTAAACAGGTAATTTAAACAGAAAAACAACTTTGTTAAAGTGCAGGCAGTAAAATAAGTACAATATGTAGTTGAAACAAGCTTTTTAAATCACAGAAACTCTAGAAAATCGGCGTTTTTGGCAGAATTAGCTAAAGGCAGCAAGAAAATGCAGAAAAATGATATTTAATCACTTCAAAGTCTCTCTTTTGTCTCTCTGCTGCTGTAGAACTCTGCATGGCACCAGGCAGGAGCTTGCTGAGCTACATACTAGCACAAAAACCTTGCAAATACGGGTTTTATAGCAGGGAAATAAAAGAGATAGAAATTAGCCCAAAATGACCAATAAACTACTACTTTCTGGGCTGAAACCACTCCTCCACAGACAGATAGGCTGCTCAAAGCTCCCTCTCTCACAGTGAACAGAGAAACATCCTTCTATCCAAGTAAGGTATGGGCAAACACAGAGACTTGTAACACAGCCCTGAATTCAGCACTAACCTGAAAACTGGACTAAACTAGCTTAGAAAGGCAGGAAAACAAGTATATTTTTTGTTTTTTCCAGAAAATAAAGCAGATACAATCAAAAAACACTTTAAATGCACATAAATGGCTATCACACTTGAGTGTGTAGCCTACAACAGTTAAAGAGGTAATTTAAACACACAAATGACTTTGATAAGGTGCAGGCAGTAAAATAAGTACAACATGTAGCTGAAACAAACTTTTTAAATCACAGAAACTCTAGAAAATCAGAGTTTAGGTGAAATTAGCTAAAAGCAGCAAGAAAATGCAGAAAAAATGATACTTAATCACTGCAAAGTCTCTCTTTTGTCTCTCTGCTGCTGTAGAACTCTGCAGGGCACCAGGCAGGAGCTTGCTTTGCTGTATACTAGCACAAAAACCTTGCAAATGCAGGTTTTATAGTAGGGAAATGAAAGAGATAGAAATTAGCCCAAAATGGCAAATAAACTACTAATTGCTGGGCTGAAACCATTCCTCCTCTGTCAGATTTTTGCTGTATTCACTTACATATTAGAAACAATACTGTGCATCAAGCATTTCAATTGACCATCACCTATAAAACATGAAACAGGTCTTTGATATCATCATTTGCAGAACTATACAAAGAAACAAAACTGCAGTACCTAATGCTTCCACTGCTGTAATGACATACTAGCTGAAATACAATGATATCGACAATTATAGAAGCAATCATTCATAAATGAGTATGATCAAGAAATCAACAACCTTTCTTCTGCAATGCATATTGATAAATACAAGCTTGTGAATAAGAAAACATTAGCTATCCTCTGTGTGCATTACACGTATGTGCAACCCTAAATCACAAAGACATGTGCAAAGGGCAGGGCACAGGTATTGTCATTTGCCCATGGTGGGGGGGTAGGGCAAGGCTGACATCAAAGAAGTGAGTGTGTGCAAGTAAGAAACATCTGTATCTAGCAGAGCATAGAGTGCTCATGGCCAAAAACAATGGATGCATAGCACTTAACAGTACTGTTTAGATAGTTTGCATGTGTACGAAGTGGTATGAGCAAGTGATGTTTTTCTTGTTTGTGTGTGTGTGTGTGTGTGTGTGTGTGTGTGTGTGTGTGTGTGTGTGAGAGAGTGTGTGTGTGTGTTTGAGTGTTTGCATGAACACAATGAAGGATTGCGCTAGCACTATGTCCTGGCATCTTGGATTGGTGTGAGCCATGAATGGTACAGTAGTCAGCTTAGTGTCGTCATCCCTGATCATGACAGCCACCTCTGCCAAGAGTTGCACTGCTACTTCCACAGCTCTGTCTAGAAGTTGGGTACTATCTGAATGTGAGTGATGTCAGCTGGATAAGATTCATCTTCATGACTACGTTCAAGACCATGACCCTGTGGCCTACCTTGTCTGGGTGTGGATGCCACAATCAGGGATGGAGCAGTGGATGTAGTGTCACTACAGAAGCAGGCTGTTGCATGGCCATATCTGCTAACACCAGAAGATGTAGCAGCTCTCTGGCCACATGGATGCCCACCCTCACCCAACAGATGTTCCATCACAGACACTGCCCAATCTAGTGCATCATTCATCCTGTTCAAGGAGTTGCCTACACCGTACAGGAAGTCACTCACATCAGAATTCATGACATTTAATAGTTACACTATCTGTTCTGGCACCTTGGTGGAATATGCCTGTGCCTCCAGTATGGCCTACACATAATTCTGCCATCACCAAATAACACATGAGCATCAGAAGGAGAGTAGACAGCAGGCCTACTTCAAGCACATCTACCAACCCTCCTCTGTGGTACCATACCCTCAGGATGGCTACCAGAGGAAGCATCCAACTCTGCAACAGGACTAACCACACTAGCCTGATCAGTCATGTCATCCTCAACCTGTCTGACATCAGATGCCTCTGTGTCATAGGTATGCCTAGGTACACTGGCTGTGTCTGAAATATGGGCAGGGGATGTGGGTGCCACAAAATCAGTGTCAGACTGCCCCTCTTAACCCCAGACTGTGCTGCTTCATCACCACCATCATCATCAGAGTCTAACAATACTCTGACATCAGGTGGTAGGAGTTCCACAGTGCCACTCTCAGGATTACCATTGATTACAAGCAATAAACACAACAAATTGGAAAGAGAGAGAGAGAGAATAAAATTGATCACATATTTTCTTTATATGAAAGGTATGTTAAACTTTAACAAATTCTAAAACAACACAAACTTTACTCTTATATAGACCTGACTCTACCTTATATGCAGTAATAACAATAACAAAATGTGTGCTTACCATGTGCAAGTGGGCTGGAAGCCTGAAATCCAGAAGTCCTGTATGTGAGGAATGGAAAGGAAAGAAGTCTGCTTAGTATCATACTGCAAATGAAACACGTAAAAGAGAATAATCCCCTTACAAGTCTGGATTAAAAATGTCCTCATACAAAAAAAAGTAGTGAACAATTGGATCCCCAATCACCCTAAAATACCATCCACTATTTCTCTATTACTGTAGTCTGACTCAAAGTTATTGTTGGCTATATAAGACATCTAAGATATATGGATATAAAGATATTGTAATGACATTTGCATTTTGCATACATGTAAGATCTGCTTGTGACATTGTGGATCTATTTCCCACATCTGCACCAGTGTCATGGATCCTGTGGGAACCCTCTGCCAAGTCTTCTAGATCTCTGACAGTGGAGAGGAACTCCTCTGTTTTTGTTAGCAGGACCACCCCATTGCCACCTGTTCCTGCCCAGTTGTTGCCACCCTTCAGTGAGCAGAGGTTATTATATCACTTGTCCAATGTCCTATCTGGGAGTAAGGTCTCCCATGCTCTGTGATAGTATTAATGTCATTCACTATCTGCTGCCACATCCTGTCACTGGCAGATTGGTCACCTCTACCTCTCCCTAACAGAAAATCTCTGTGGCAATGTATGCATCAGTGTATGGTAGCTTGTGAGGTTCAGATTTCTACTTGGGTGCTATATCCCTGTATGAGATAAACCAGAAAACAGACACACATAATTACATTTATAATACACAGACAGAATAGCAATGATCACAATTATGTGTGACTGCATGCATCCAACATGCATACAACAATTTAAAGGTCAATGCTTCCTATGACTATACACATGTTAGGGCAGTTCCCCCCAAAATACATCTTTCTAAATCAAATATCAACAACAATCTATAACAGCTCTGTAATGCAGATAACACAGATTTAACTATGTAATACATTTTAGCATTAACAATAACAATTAAAAATGTAGCATTAGAAAGGTAAGACAAAACTATTATGGAAGTGCCGTCTCCACTACTGTGGAGAGGGCAGTCAGGTAGAAATCCAGAAAAAGAAAATCCCTGGTATTCATTAAACTCCATGCAGGAATAGTGCTATTCCTGCATGGAGCGGATCATGCCAGTGCAGCACAGCAACCTGCCTTGCATATTCATGAAGGCACACTGATGTATAACCTGCACGGGCACAATCTTTGAACAAGTGCAGGGGCATGTCTGAGCATTGCTTGCACAGTAAACATGCCCCCTGCACTCTGGAAGTACCATACAGCACTTTGAAAAGAAAAACAATGTCTGTGGACACTGTCAGCATAACCCCAACTGAACAGATATTTGCAGAATGGCCAGATTTGTGTCTTGGCAAAGAGCTGAGGCTCAAAGTCATTAAATAATGACAAACATATGAGTGTAAGATCCCACATCTTCCAAGTAAGTCACGCTAATGCAAAACCTATTAGTTATCAACTTCCCAAGTTTATAAGAGCAATATTTAAAATCTACCCTCTTTGCCTTCCCATAATGTTAGGCTTCATCCACATTGTATGCTGTCAGAGGTGGAGAGGCATGACTGTTAGCTATGTGCACATCCCTAAACTAATAAAAATTAAACAAATAATTAGTTTTTTTCTGTCCCCACTAAAGTTTAAGCATAATCAGCAGGTGTGCATGTTATGCAGCTGTATATAGCATAGATTAAACATCCGAAGGAGCTAAATAGAAATATACAACCAAGATAGTCAAAGTAAAGTAGCGGAGAGGTTAGAGCTTTTGTATAGCATGTAGTCATTTGCAATTTGAGCCTCAATACAGTCTCTTCATTTTTATATGTGGAAACAGCACTAAAAGTATCTTTTCTCATAAATAGGTAGTGAGTAATATATATTTGATAACCAGGGTAGTGTAGCAGGTCCAAATGTGAGGTGTCAGTGTAGTACAGATGTGAAACCCCCATATAAACAGAAGGGTCTCATACAGCATAGCCACAAAAGAATATAATGCAATGAAAGCTCATAGGTGGGATGTTATGGAAGGGAAACATACCTATCATAAGATGTCATTAAGAAGGAATCAAGCCCACAATCCTGATAGTCCATAAAATGAAAGCTGAACAATGCTAAATTATGCTCAGCTATGCTTAGCCGGAGTAAGCATTGCTTAAATGTGTATGCTTAGCAATAATTAGTGTAGCTAAGTGGATCTGCACATTGGTAAGCAGTGCATCTACCCCTTTAAGTAATGCTTATCTGTGCTAAGTGGGTTTGCCCGTCATTTAGCTTAGCTCAGAATATTCAAAATTGGCCAATCAGGGCAGAGGGTGGGAATCCAGCCCTATTTAAACCTCGCAGGCAGGAATACAATCATAACCAGTGGTAGCTGATCACTGCAGGCACTATGCCTGGTGTTGGTGAAGGTGTGCACTTTCAGGTGCAACTTTGGGGCATTCAGGAGTCCAGGGCATAGGTCTCAACCTCTTAAGAGGCCAATGTGGAACACAGACCCTAACAATGTGTGACAAATGGTCAAAATGTGGAACACCCTCTTTTCGCACTGCGCGAAACGTGCCTTCACCATGGAGCATGGTAGAACTGTAAAATTCAATAACACACACTTCTCAGATCCAAAAACCTTTATTTGATAATCTGCAATATCATAACCACACCATAAGTAAATGAAACAGCACTTTACAAAAATAAAAATCACATTTACTACATTTTCTAAAGACATATTGCAATTCACACAAAGTTTAGACCACGTTAAACAGAATCCTCTCACTGGAAGTTTCCTGACTTTGCACCCTCTTCTCTTGCTCATCTCTGCTCCTTTTGTTTACTATAAAGGCCTGCATGCTTTGTTTCCTTGCTTCGATGACACTTTCAGTCCTCTGGTGCTCACTTGCCCACCTAACCAGTGTTGCAGAAGGGAAGAGTGACTTTCATGACATTTAGTACTCAAAGCACCCTTGATTATCTCAAAATCCATGTCAAGGATAAACAAATCCAGCTTAACAAAGGCACTTGCAGCACACATCATGACAATACTACTTGCATTTTACATTCACCACTTTAGATGTGTTCTACCCCTGTCCTACAGCAAGGTGGGGGCCTGGCAAAGATGCCTAAAAAGGTACTTAAAACCAGGGCCCTCTGCACTTTTGCAAGAATGTGCCATTTAAGACAACGAATTCAGGATCAAGTTACACAAAGTTCTACCAAAAACAAAACTGGATACGTTAAAGCATCCCATTACTATAACTCACTTTTGACATCCATCTGGACATACTTCTTAACCTCTTAGTGCAAGAAAACTGGACAAAGCCCAACATAAGAGGGACAAGCAGCACAGAGACTTTAAATATTGCTCTTATAACCTTAGAAATATTGCTCTTATAAGTTTAGAAATATTGCTAGAATATTGCTCTTATAACCTTAGAAATAATGCTAGAATATTGCTTTTATACACTTAAATATTGCTAGAATATTCCTTTTAAAACCTTAGAAATATTGATCTTATAAACCTAGAAAGTTGCTAGAAGAGGACCAGTCTTGGCATACAGTTTCTCAAAAAAAAAAGGCAATTACTTTCAGAGAAGTACTAGGGGGACAAGCAGCAGAAACACACAACTACTTTAAAAACTGCTCTTATAAACCTAGAAAGTTGCTAGAACAGGACCAGTCTAGGCATACAGTTTCTCCAAAATAAAAGGCAATTAATTTCAGAGACATACTAGGGGGACAAGCAGCAGAAACATACAAACACTTAAATATTGCTCTTATAAAATGTAGAAAGTTGCTAGAAAAGGACCTATCTTGGCATACAGTTTCTCAAAAAAAATAAAAGGCAATTACTTTCATAGGCATACTAGGGGGACAAGCAGCAAAAACATACAACCACTTTAAAAAACTGCTCTTATAAACCTAGAAAGTTGCTAGAACAAGGACTTGTCTTGGCATACAGTCCCCCCCCCCAAAAAAAAAAATAGACATACTAGGGGGATAAGCAGTAGAAACAGACACTTTAAATATTGCTGTTTTAAACTTAGAAAGATGCTAGAATAACAGAATCTGTTTAGGCATACAAAATTACTATCACTTCAGAGACATACTAGGGACACAAAACACTGAGACTAAATATTAATACTTACACACTTAGAAAGTTACTAAAATAACAGGATCTGTACTAGCATACCACTTCTAAAGGGAAATATTTTCAAGGTCAACCATTACAGCTAAAAGCCTAAAACACTTACCTCTGCTCTGCCTATACACACCATGGTACCACTTTAGCAATAGAATCCAAGGCAGCACTGTCACAAATAATCCAATACAACCACCACGGCACAAAGTTGATATTCCAACTCAGTTGTAGAGCAGCGTAGCAGAAAGAAAATCCTCAGCAAACACACTCCTCTCACCGACCGAGTCACCTCTCCATCCTGGCAGGCTAACTTCCACTTCCGAGTCTGACTCCCACGATGTCTTTGTCTGCAGCCAGCCGCTCCTTCCTTCCTTCTTCCAGCCAAACCTTTTATGTAGTCAGCAGTCGGTCGAAGTAAAATCTCTGATTCCTGAAAGCCTTTTTCAAGCCATTATTTTGGCGCAAAAAGGCTTCCAGGAACATGATTGGCTTGTATTTTGGAGCTCTCATTGGCTCCCAACTTCCTCGGACTATCTAACTGATTGGCTCGTAGACCGAGTTCACGATTGGTTGTAAATGCAGTCTACGAGCCAATCAAAAACTGCAGAGCACAGCCAACGCAGAAGGGTAGCAGAGCCATGCATTGATTTGTATACCGCAATGCCGATTGGCAGTAATTGCAGTATACAAACCAATCAAAAGCTTTGTAGCAGAGCCACAGCTGTTCAATGCGGAACAGCGGAACAGTGGCTTTGCTCTTCATTAAATGTGAAGCGTTAAGCATAATCCGGAGCACTTGGATGCTCTGGTCCAGGGTCATGGTTGGACTCCTTGTAAAACACCATGAAGGGAGACTGCTGCAGGACCAGTACCAAGACTCCCAATACAAAGCGGAGGCCTGGTACTATCTCTCACATGACCTCACCAGTGCTACTGGTATCCCTCAGACTGGTGAGCAGGTTTGGTACCATTATGCTGACTTGAAGAGTAGGAATAGGGACCTCTTGGACCAATGGATCCAAGACACTCAGGCACAGAATGTCTCAGCAGTGTGTAAATATAATTATCAATTATTGTGTAACAAATTCCAGCTGAAGTATGAGATGGATAGGTATGCATGAACGTGTCTCTATCTCCTGTACAGCTGCAGATAAGAGGGCTGTGAATGTGGATGCCCATACCAGCAGGCTGCTAAGGCTGCCTCACGAGGCTGGTGAGTACATATCTAGCTTGCAGTAGTTAGGGAAAATAAATAGAAAAGCTGCCAGCAGTTAGAAATGTGTATTGTTTGTACTGAATAAATGAGACATTAGCAGATTAATACTGACATAAAGGATATATATCAATAAAAGTGTCAGTACCTGTCAATGAAAATCAAAACCCCACACTGTTGTGTTTACTTTGCTATGTGGTAGTATGAATCTGAATGTGTACCAGTTCTGCATAGAAACTATGGCTCTGACAGCATTAATTAATTGAGGCTCATCTGACAAAGACTGTGGAGTTGTAAAACAGATTAACTATAAGAAATGTTCCATGCACCAAGATCTGATCCCTGAATAATTATGCTGTGTTAACCATTGTTTTCCATACTGTAATATGTGAAGGTATGAAAACACAGCTATCTGCCATGCATGAATGTCAGAATTACAAAGCAGTTTGTCCAAACAAGAGATTATTATGCAGAAAACAGTCAAGAATGAATCAACAGTTCCCCAGTAGCTCATTGTGATGAAACACAACCTTGTTGCACATTTTTGCACAAACAGGCATGATTCAAATCCAAGGACTGGTATGAAGTTGTATGCATAATCTCATCCAAGAATATGTGAATATGTCAGTGGCAGATGGTGACTTCAAATCAAAGCAGGGCTACAGGAGACAGCTGAATGGGTGTGACCAACTATGAAGGGGTGGAGCTATGCTAAAGCAAGCAAAAACTGGGACTTTAATTAAATATGCTGCCCTGGGTGCCAAACCATCATTATAAGAGTCCAATCAAGGCAAAATGAAGTATAGATGAAAACAAATATTTCAATGCATTGGCTACATGACAGCTTACTTAATATCTAGATGGAAACAAAAAGGTTGTGAGGCATGAAAAAATTACTTTTTAAATACATTACTGGAATGCCAGTCAAAATCAAGTATAAAAAACGAGCAGAACTCAACTCAAACCACTTCTACTTGCACTCCATTTCTAATTATAATTTATATTCAGCTTTATAAAAGTACCAATTAACATGCTGAAAGTAGCAATCTCTGTGATACCCCCACTTGCAAAAATGTTTCTTATTCAAAAAAGACCTGCTACCTGACAACAACTATCTACTTGTCTCATGAGGAAAACATGATCAAAGTAAAAAATGAACAGCAGACAAGAAACAAGCTCAAGAAAATTGCTTAAAGGATTACTGCACAGGTTATGGACCACACATGATAGATTGTCATTCTGTTTAGTTTACGGGTAATTGTCATTCTGTTTAGTTTATGGATAAAGCCTGCAAAGATGATTGCAAGTCGCCAACAAATGTAATGAGCTTCTGAAAATACTGTAATCATGTCCTTTATTACAAATACTGTCATATGCATTTCAATACCTAAGGCTTATATGCTATCAAGTTATGTAAATATTCTCTGCATGGCAACAACAAAAAGGCTTCCAGTGTTGGTAATTCTTTAACGGTATGCTTATTAAAGCTTATTTGCATCTTACAATCTCAGACAAGCTTACCTGATGGTCATTAAAGCATTGCTACTTAAACACAAAGCAAAAGGCACTGCAACATGCAATTTCTGAATAAGAAGAAGGATAAATAAACAGTATAAAAATATGACAGAAAACCAGAACATTCTGCAAAATCAAGGACAAATGAAAAGCCACTGTAGTACTTGTGTCCACCTTGGATGGGGGGATACTCTGCACATTTGCACTGCATAACTGCTCCTTGCCTTGCTTGGACACATCCAGAGTCACTACTTGGGGGAGTGGGGTGCAACAAGTATACCACAATTTGAAATGTCTCTGGCTGGCAATGGTGGCCCTGACACATTTGTCATACCTCTTAACCTCAGAACAAGAAATTGGGTCTATATCAGATAGTCGAAGTTCCGTAACTCTGAACACCTAATGGTTGAGCCATTATGTTCGAAGTTACAGAACTGTCAAAGGAAAAATATACTTTAAAAATGATCAAAACATGGTAGGTTCAGGTTAAGGCACTTTAATCTTGCAGCAAGGAAACAAAAACGTGCTAATACAGAGTTTGTCTAACCAGAAACAGGAAATGCATTTATTTTTATAGGTTATCAAATTAATCCTGTCCTACCATGCTGATGTAACGAATTACCACCTTTTGGTCATCATCTGCTGACCATCTTTCCCATGATTTTCTGCTGATTTAAACAATTTTTATGTGAAACTTCCTGAGGAAAACAACATGGCATTGGTTACTTTCAGTTAGATACTTGTTATGTTACATTCAAGATACTATAGCTAAATCGAACACAATGCTAGCAGTTCATTTATCTAATAAACCTTTGTCTACCTTATCTCTAAACTACTGCAGCTGCAGAGGTTCCCATCCTCTGAACAAGGCTGTTTGTCTGGAATCATTACATTTATTAAATGGTATATCGTCTATTCGTATGCTTCTGACCTAGCACATTAACACCTGCTTCTCAAGTACATTTCCACAAGGCATAAACAAGAATATTGCTGTGCTAGCAGTTACTAGGTCAGAGGGCAACTTGCAAGCTTCAGTAAGCATGCTGCAGTTTCAATAAAGCATATTTTCAGTCTCATATGAAACTCAATTTATATAAATCACAGTGCATGAGAAATAGAATGAAAAGCGTATTAAAAACACTTGATTATTAATTTGGCATTAAGCATACACATATTAATACATATTTTTCTAACATCTCCCTCCTGTTAATACTCTTTATTCTATTTTCAAAAAAGGATAAACAGCTTGCTTCTTTTCCTAACCTCTTCCATTTAGGATTTGCAGTTAAGAAAGTCATTCAGTTTAAACTTTTATGAAAGCGTCTCGCATTCTAGCAGCTCTTCAAATTCAGTACTTTGATACAAAGTTTCAGATACGGATATATCTATGAATTCCTTAATTAATTTCTTCATGCAGGGGATTCCGCAACAAGTACAAGCTCCTATTAGGAGTAAACCTACCCCAATAGCAATCAATATGTTCATAAAGATGGAGCCCCACCCCCCAAATGCATTCTGAAAAAACTCTGTCAGAGGGTTTGGGCCTGGTTTGGTCATGGCCGACACTTGCTGAATCACCTTGAGATGGTCGTTGATCTCATGCTGATTGTCAGGAATGAACGCACAGCACTCTTCTTTGATCAAAGCTCAAGTTCCGCCTCTCGCCGCTAGGGTGAAGTCAAGAGCCATTCGGTTTTGAAGCACTACAGTTCTCATAGCATTCAGTTCATCAGTTATCAGTTCAAGGGCAGAAAAAGTTGCATGACTCATTATTTCGAGAAGTTTAGACAGTTTTTGCAGTTCCCATATTGATTTGACTCCGCCATACATGGGTGATATACCTGCCCAGGATATAACAGCATCGCTCAAGTCCATGTGCACAAGTTTGGTTCCCACATTACGATGGTCTTTCCACCCCGCTTCAATTTGTCCCAATGGATTCTCCGGTTTCTTAACAGTCTTTTTGGTTACGTCTCGAGTATTTCGAATACTCCCTTGAGGCAAAGCTGCAGTGTGTCGGATGGCCGGAACCAGGTATCCCAAAAAACAACTGCCAGACCAATTCTCAGGTAACCATTTATATGCCTTTTTTCCACATACAAAATAACAGTCCTCTACCTTTGTCATTACTTTGTTATGAAATGACTGCCCTGCATGAAACATTTTTCTATCTATCACTGATAACTGTTTGAAAAGTACAGGATTGTGCTGTACCTGATCAAGAGTTTTATGCATAGATTTCAAAAATGAGTCATAATCTGTACTACAAGATCCACTCAAATCATTTGGTTTTCTATAACATTTGCACTGTACAGTAACATTACATTTACTCCATCCAACTTGGATGGAGTCATTTTTATAAAAGCATACAATTCCTTTTTGTGTCACAGGCAAATACAGTGCTACCTTATCTTGTGCTTTAATAGCGACTGTGTCAAAAAACAGATTTTCCCAGGTCTCATTGACCCCTAGGGGGATAGCAGTCATTAACAAACCCCCGTATGCTGTTGGTATGGCCGTACAGACCCAACAGTTCGAAACATTGAAAGTCTCTGCGTATACACGTGTAATTGCCTGATAAGTGTTAAAGTTCGGATGCCAGTCTATGTTTGGTTCATTACGTCTAATCAGTTCAACCTTTGTGGCAGGAAAAAAGTACGGCCACAGCAAAAAGAACAATGTGATCAATATTGCAACATAAACAATCATACAAGTTTTTTGAAATTGCTCAGTGTCTCTACTCAGTCTGTATCTGGCCATTTTCCTCTTGTTGTGCAACAGTAACAAAGTTTTTGTCCAGTTCAAAGTTTTTGACCAGTTTACAGTGTGTCAAATGAATCCAGGAAGCTCGCTCCGCGATTTTGACTGCAGTGGGTGTTGACAGCAGTACCTGGTATGGACCTTCCCACTTCGGAGAGCTCCAATTCTTCCGTTTCGTAATCTTCACCCACACCCAGGTGCCGGGAGCTACTGGTGCTTCCGATTTCGGTTGCTCTTTATCTGAAACAGAATTTAACTGCAAAAGTTTGTTATTCAAAAATCTCCTCATATATCCTGCAAGTAAACTGTCAGCCTCCTGCTCTGTAGACATGAGAGGTTTTCACTAAGGTGTATAATATGCCCTCCCAAACAAAGTTTCAAAAGGAGTTAATCCCTTTACATTTGGAACAGTTCTCATACTCAACAGTGCTAAAGACAAACAGTGCACCCAATTTTTTTGTGTTTCTTCTATCAATTTTCTAAGTCTATTTTTCAGTACCCCATTGTGTCACTCTACTAGCCCTGCAGATTGAGGGTGATACGCGCAGTGGTTCTTTAACGATATTCCGAAATAACGACTAAGTTGTTGGATTGTTTGGTTCATGAAATGTGTCCCGTTATCACTATAAATCT
Source organism: Protopterus annectens (assembly GCF_019279795.1). NCBI lineage: Eukaryota > Metazoa > Chordata > Ceratodontiformes > Protopteridae > Protopterus > Protopterus annectens. The sequence goes on along the minus strand of NC_056726.1, from coordinate 1,286,458,842 downwards.
TTTCCGGTATCCCAAATCTGGGTATGATTTCTTTAACAAGGACCTTTGCAACCGTAGCTGCATCTGGATTTTTAGTTGGAAATGCTTCTTCCCATTTGGAAAACATGTCTATAATAACTAGGCAGTATTTCTTATTCTCACATTTATTCAATTCTATGAAGTCCATACAGATAGTATGGAACGGATATTGTGGTGTAGGAAAATTCCCTCGCTTAGGCTTCAATGCCCCTTGTGCATGATGCTTGTTACAAACATGGCATGCTGCACAAAATTTTTTTGTATAGTTTGTAAACCCATAGGTTGTAAACACTCGATTCACTAACTGTACCATCCCCCCTGTTGAGATATGGCTCTGCCCATGGCTCAACAACGCTGCATATCTAAACAAATTAGATGGCAAAATCGGTTTCTTTTCCTTGGAGATGTACAGTCCCTTTTCGAGGATTGCTCCTCGTTTTATCCACTTTTGTTTCTCAAGATTTGTAGTAAGTGTCTGCATTGTTTTTAACATTTCTAAATCTAAAGTCTCTGAGGGTTGTAATTCCTCACTCAAAAGAAAAGTTTCTGTGGCTGAAGCTGCCTGCTTTGCAGCTGTACCAGCCCGTGCATTACCTTTTGAAATTCTATCCTGTTGGTTTGTATGAGCTACGCATTTGAAAATAGCTACTTTCTTAGGTAACTGAATTGAATCTAACAAGTCTAAAATAAGTTGCGCATGATTAATCAGTTTACCAGTAGATGTTATCATTCCTCTATTTTTCCACTGTTGCGCAAAAACATGTACAGTAGAAAAAGCATACTGACTGTCAGTATAAATGTTCACTTTCTTACCTTTTGCTAAGGTACATGCCCTTGTTAAGGCAGTCAATTCTGCTGCTTGTGCAAATAAGTTGCGTGGTAAAGATTTTGCTTCTAAAGTTTCAGTATCAGAAACGACTGCATACCCCACTAGGTTATGTCCTGTAGGATCCCTCCTGCACGAGCCATCCACATAGCATGTCACCTCGGCATCATCCAAGGGAACATCCGTAAGGTCTTGTCTAGGTAATGTCTTCTGCTCAATCTCCTGCAGGCAGCAGTGCGGTTTGCCATCTGCAGGGGTTGGAAGCAAAGTTGACAGATTCAAAGTTGTGCATCGTTCAATTGTCATATAAGGTTGGCTCAACAGAATGGTCATACAGGAAGGATGCCTAGCTGGAGAAAGATATGCTACTTTTTCTTGCAGTAAAATAATTGCGACTGCATGAGGCACTCTCAATGTGAGAGGGTGGAATAATACTACTGAGGCTGAAGCCTGCACTGCCATTGCAGCTGCAACTACTGCTTGTACACAGTGGGGCAAAGACCGCTCCACTGGATCTAACTGTGATGAATAATAAGCTATGAGGCATTGTTTATGCCCATGTTGCTGTGTCAATACTGATGTCATATAACCTTGCTTACATTCTACAGTCTGGATAAACTGCTTGTTATAGTTTGGTAATCCTAAAACTAAAGATGATGCTATCAATTGTTTCAGCTTACAGAAAGCTGCTTCTGCTTTAGGTGTCCATTGTAATAAATCCTGTGCAGCCATCGTTTTTTTAAATATTAAATCAGCCAGTGGAGCAGATTCCAAAGCATAGTTTGTTATCCAACTCCGACAAAAATTAGTAGTTCCCAGGAAGGACATCATTTCCTTCTTGGTAGTTGGTCTAGGTGCTTGTAAAATCGCTGTTTTTCTGTCTTCATCTAATATTCTACCTTCTTTGGATATTACATATCCTAAGTATTTAACTTGTTTTCTCCAAAGCTGTAACTTGTCCTTGTTTACTTTGTGACCTTGAGTAGCTAAAAATTGTAACAAAGCTATTGTGTCTTCTGTGCATTCTTGCTGGGTGGGGGCTGCCAGCAGAATGTCATCTACATAAAGTAGAATCTGACTACCTTTCGGTGGGATAAATCCTGCCAGGTTGCTTGCCATTTCCTGTGCAAATATTGTTGGACTTTCACAATATCCCTGTGGTAATCTGGTATATGTGTACCGCTTTCCCTGAAATGTAAATGCAAACCAATACTGGCTGTCAGGGTGTATCAGTATCGAGAAAAATGCATTACTTATGTCTACCACTGAAAAATATTTCTGTTCTGGCTTTAAATCATTCAGTAAGGTGTGTGGATCTGGCACCGTTGGTGCTCTGGGTAAAACTGCATTGTTCACTGCTTGTAAGTCTTGGACCATACGCCATTCCCCGTTTGCTTTCTTGACAGGAAATAAAGGTGTATTACATGGTGAATCTGGAGATTCTATTAAGACTCCTTCCTTAAGTAAGGCTGCTATGATAGGCTTGATTCCTACCTCTGCATCCTTTCTCAAGGGATACTGTCTTTTCTGGGGCCTAAAAGCTGACTTTGGCATTATGGTAACTGGTCCTGCTGTTCGTATTAGTCCTACATCTGATTTTCCTGCTGACCAGAGGATGTCTGGTATGTCCCGCAAGGCTTTTTCCTCTTCTTCCAATAAGAGTAATACTCAGCTATCCTCACTAGCCTGTGAGTGTACAGCTGGGTGTGTCTGTGTGATCCAATTCAATTTATGTTTCTGTGCTCCCTGTTCAGAGAGCTCTAATTCTGTCTGTTTTTCCCACCTCGTGACTTTTTCACCTAAGTCTGCCCATTTTAAGGTTTTATTCTTAGTCAAACTAACATGGGGCAGTCAATTAGATTTGTAAAGTGCTAATAATTCCTGGGGCAATGAACAGCTTGCTACACTGTTCCCTTCTGCATCCCAGTACAAGTTTCGCAGTACTAGCCTGTTTGCATGGTTTTGGAACAATTCTTGTTCATAAGCTTTATCAGGACCTGGTCTATTACAGTAATATAGAGTACAATGCAACAAATGCTGTTTGTCAATGTCACGGGAGGGGAACTTGCTGATAGCTACATTCATTAGTTCTTCGGTTACTGCCCCTGGACCAGTCATAACCACGTCCTCGCTGTACCAATAATACATTTCACCCTCCGGTCGCACTAAAAATGTGTCCATTTGTCGCTGTGCTTCCATACCCTGCATGGTTGGAACTACTGCTATGCCAAATATCTGCATCAAATCTCTACCCAAAAGATTCACTGGGCATTTTGCAGAAACTACAGTTTTACTTTTCTGAGTCATCCCTGAAACAGGGTCTATTATTGTAATGTCATGGGAGAGTGGCTCCCGATATAGCTGTCCATTAGCTGCTTTTACTAGTATATAATCTGGTGATTCTGTATCTTCCGGTAGTTTGGAAGGGTGTATCAGGGTGCGTGAAGCCCCTGAGTCACACAAAAATTTAACTTCCCTCCCCTCCACCAGAAGCGTCACTTCCGGTTTCATGTCTGCTAAGTAAAGGTCTAAGCTCAAAGAGCTAGGTCTAAAATTTCATTTTCTTCTACGTCTGTGTATTCATATACATCCTCTACCCCTTGTGTCACATCCTCTTCTCCTGCTATCACATTTACACTTACCTTTCCCTGCTCACTCTCATCTAATGATTCCTGACTATCATATAGTCATTCCTCATCCTCCTTATTTTCTGTAGTCACCTTCTTGTTTAGCCTGCAATCCCTTGCTAAATGTCCTTTTTTCCCGCACTTAAAACACTCACCCTTTTTCTTTCTTTCCTCGAAATCTTCTGATCGTTTGTCAGATTGTTTATTTCCCTGGGTATTTTTCTTACCCTTTTTCCCAGTTTGTACTACAAATACTTCTGACTCATCTTCTGCTGAAAATACTTGGGTTTTCTTTTTCTTTCTACTATTAAAATGTATTTCTGCATGTCTAGCATACTCAAGTAAGGCTTGTAACCTACTTGTTCGGTGATCTATCATATGCTTCATAATGAAGCTACTAATAGGTGCAATACAACCTTTTAAAAATGCATTTTTCAATTGTTGTTCATACGGGGAATCATTCGCTTGATTTTTAGGAACTGTCATGCCACTATGATTGTTAAAGCATTCTAATAATCTGGCATAGTACCCATCTACTGTTTCTTTTTCTTGCTGTATGCATTGATTAATACAAGTCCAATCAGCCCTAGGCTTCCACTTTTCAGAGATTCGGTCTGTTAGACCCTTTACTCTGCCATCCAGTTCTGCATCAGTATGTGGGAGTGGTCTAAGCTGTGTGTCACGAGGATTCCAGCTGCCACAAATCATGTGCCAATCTGGACCTACAATTTGTCTAACTACTTTTTCTACTTCCTCTCCATTCAAATGGTAACTTAATCTCATACCTTGTAAGTATTCCAAAAATTTTCTAAAATTCACCTTTGGGTGGGGAATACCTTCTGTGGCTTTCCGGATATCTTCCGGTGTCCACGGTCTATAAACTAAAAGAGTCGGATCTTGTCCTGCCTGTCCTGCCTGAGGATTCGGTACTTCTATGAGCGGACATATCTCTTCTTCGCTCATAGCTTGTGATGCTCTATTTAATTAATTTAATTCAATTTCCCTCCTCAAGTCGCGTGTTCGAGACCTGGTCTCGATGGGATCGCTGACAAACGGTTGTGCTTTTGCAGGGACAGCTGGGTATAGCGGAGGTGGATCAGCTCGTCCACTCGCTTCATATTCTGGTAACAGAAGTGGAGGGGGCGAAGGAGGGACTGTCGCTATTACCAAATTATTATCTTCTTTGTCTAAAAACATTGTTTTTGAATTTTTAATTCTTTGCTCCCTACGATTTGCTTCCTCAAGCCACCTGTGCGCCTGAGGGACTCCTAATTGTTTCTGCTTTTTTAATTGACCTTTCACGTCTATTTTTAACTGTTTTACAAGTTTCATAAGAGCAAGTTTATCTAGATTACCCTCGAATTTGTACTTGTTGACCCATTTGGTATAATATTTAATATTATCGGCACGCTGTAATTGCATATACTTCACGTCTTCAGTTAGGGGAGTGTCCCGGGAACTTTTTGTGCACTGATTTCCCATTGGTGTCTTAACTAAGCTGTAAATTGTTACGTAACCCTTTCTATCACGTGGTACCAAAAGTCTACACCTTTTTCACAGTTTATCTAGAATAACTGTCTACCTATTCTGTTTCCCTGATCTATGACAAAAAACAGTAACCCCTACTTCTGTCCCTAATTTGCATAAGCAAATTTACCTGACAAAAAAAGAACAGTTCTGTAACTAGTCCCTGATCTTGAAACAGAAATAAGGTAATTCATCCTTACCTGACCCTCTGTGAGTTGATCCACCGGATCGTTGACTCGTCCTCCAATCCCAGATCAGAAACAGTGGCTGGCCTCTTTCGAACGACAATTCAGTCGGAGGTCTTTCAAAACAGAAGAGCCGATTTGGCCTCTTCTCCGTACGGATGCATGCCACCGGGCCCAATTCTGACCTAGGTCCAGAGCGAGAGATACGTATTCCAGTCCGAAGGACCAATTTGTCAAAGGAAAAATATACTTTACAAATGATCAAAACACGGTAGGTTCAGGTTAAGGCACTTTAATCTTGCAGCAAGGAGACAAACCCTCCCCATTTTCTTCCAAATTTGCCATTTTGCGGAGGCACTATTAGGGGGAGATCAATATTTTGAGCCAAAATCAGGGACAGTTGAGAGGTTTGGATATACCTAACTCTATAAAGTGATTTATTTGCTCATACCTCTCAACATCTTAGGTTCATAGGTAGGTACTAGACTATCTGCCGCATTTATAAGCTAAGCCGGAATGTGTTGGCTTTTGCCACCCCCTTAGATTAGTTCCCTGTGCCTCTGTCCAGCACAGCCATTGAATTGATCCCCAGGGTAAACCTTCTGTTTCCCATTAAATCAGCAGGGTTTCCTTTGAAGAGGGTTAGCAAGAAGCTCTGCCTAATGTAGACTGGAATCTTGTTCCAGAGCATGGGAAGTCTCTGGGACAAGAATATATCCCTCCAGCCTGTCCTGTTTACTGTTGTGGTGAGGTTTAGATCCCTGAAGCATGTTTCTTGAGGGGATATGGTTTTCTTTAGGTGGAGCATGTCCATCAATTATGGGTTGGACATGGCCTTGTATGTCAGGAAGAGATCACCTATGAGTAGGCGGTATGCAATCAAGTAGAGCTGGAGTTTCTTCAGTTGAGCTGCATAGGGCATATGTTTGAGGCCAGTGATCCTCTTGGTGAGGTACTTCTGTGGTCTTTCCAGCTGTTGCAGGTGTCTTGTAAGGTACATCACAAATAGGGCACTGTACTCTATGATGGGTCTGATGAGTGATGCGTAGAGGGGCACAATGACCTCTTTTGATCTGGATGTAAACCCTTTTGTGATTAGGTGGACCACATAGAAGGATTTTCTAACCACTTTGGCAATGTGATTATCAAAGAAGTGGTTACTATCTACTTGGGTCCCCAGATCCCTTATTACGTCTTCCGTATTTAGGGAGCTGCCACCTATGTGGTAGTTTGTGGGTACTTTGTTTTTTCCAAAATGGATGAGTATGCAATTTTTGACATTTAGCTTGAGGCCATGGTTTTGACACCAGGTATCTGTCTCCGTAAGTCCCTTTTGGAGGATGTCTGTGTCAGCCGGAGAGTAATTTATAGCCCCTAGTTTGCAGTCATCTGCGAACTTGGTCAGTCATAGTCCTCCTGTGCTTGCCTGTACCTGTGAGAAGTATATGCTGAACAGGAGGAGTCCTAGGACTGGGTCCTGGGGAATGCCACTTGTAACCGGTTTAGAGTCAGACCTAGCTCCCGCAACTCTAACCATGTGGCTTCTGTCCATGAGCCAGTTGGCAACCCATCTCATGATGTAGGGGTTTATGTTCAGGTTGGCGAGCTCGTCTATAATACCTGAATGGGGAATGGTGTCAAAGGCCTTTGCAAGGTCTAGGTAGGCTGTGTGGACCACCTTTCTGTCATCTATAGCCTTGGTAATTGTCCCAAAAAAGTCCAGCAGTATTAGGAGGCTTGATCTGCCCTTAACAAAGCAGAACTGGGGTAGGGTCCAGTGTTTGGAGGTTCCCAATGTCTCTGTTAATGAGATCCATGATGATGCCCTCCATAGCCTTGTAGACCAAGCTTGTCAGGCTTATAGGGTGATAGTTCCTGGGGTCTTTTGTGGCTCCACCTTTGTGGAGCAGAATAACCATTGCTGTGCGCCACTCTATGGGCACGTAGCCTGTGGAGAGTTTGAACAGTGTGATTAGGTGAGAGGTTAGTTCATCTTGGAGCTCATGTAGGACTCAGCCTGGGACACTGTCCAGTCCCATTGATGCTGCGTTTTTGGCTTTGGATAGGGCTGTTTTAACCTGAGTATGTGACTCAGGGGCACTATATTCTTCTGGTATAGTTATGGGTCCGTTTGGGGGAGAGAAGGGGGTGAAGTTTGCACTGAAGCTGTCAGCGAGGATGTTGGCTATATCAGTCAGTTCAGTTCATTTTGTGCCATTCTGCACTAAATCCAAGCAGATCTGAGGATTGATTCTTGACATAGCTAAAGAATTCCTTGTGATTATCTTTGGAGTCCTTAGCAATTTTTCTTTCGAAGCTAGCCTTGGATGATTTTATGAGGGATCATAGTTTCTTGCTGATACTGATCAGGGATGTCTTCCCTTCTTGGGATTTTACTCTTTTCAGAACTAGTTTCCTCCTTCTATTGTATAGCTTGTTTATGGCAGGGGTCCACCAGACATGATTCCTTTTCTTGGAGGACTCAGTCTTGGTTTTCCTTGGGATAGCATGATCCATGCATTCTTGTAGGTGCCTGTAGAGTGCATTAGTAAAGGATTTTGCAGCTTGGACAGTGTTATCTTTTAGTATGGGGGCTTTGAAACTTTCCACCCTGGTCTTAAATAACGTGACATTTCCTTTTGAAAAGTTTTTCACAGTGGTTTCTTTGACTGGGGGTGGGGGCAGAATGTGGATTTCCAGAGTAATTAGTTTATGGTCAGATCTAACTAGCGAGGGGTTGACCTCCGGTGTGGAATACTGGTCACCCATGTTGGTGATGACCAGGTCTAATATGTTGTCACCTCTGGTGGGGGTATTGACAGTTGAAACAGGGCATTTGGGTTTATAAATTCTAGGAAATGTTGGGCAAGGGAGTTAGTACTTGAGTAGTTCTCCCTGTTAATATTTGGGTAATTGAAATCACCCAAAATCAGGGTGTTTGGTAGGACCTTTATGTTTCCCAGAGTTTCCAGATATGTGGAGTGGGGGTACTGGGACATGGTGGGTGATCTGTAGCAAGCTACAATTTGAATTGCAGTTTTGCCTGTTGTTAGTTGCACATGGATGATCTCTGAAGCATCGTGCTGTGCCACTAACCTGGAGGTGTGGGTATCCTTGATGAATATGGATATGCCCCCGCCTTTTGTATTTCAGTCTGGGTTTTGTGGCCAAAATGTGTTGTATGAGTTGTAGCCTGGAAGTGCTGGAGTGCTTTCTGGAGCCTTAAACCAGGTTTCTGTTACTGCACATATAGAGATTTCCTCCATACTGAGAAGTGCCTCAAATGCGTGCATTTTGAGGTTTAGACTTCTGGCATTGAGTAGCATTACCCTAGTTTTTTTGTTACTTGTGGTATTTACGGCAATGGCTTTGTCTTTTGAGCTTTGCCTAAAAAAGGCACTATGAGGGTGGCAAGAGCCTTGGCCAGTATTCAAGAATGTAAGGGTGACAGGTGCAAGCCATCTCTAGCGAAGCAGCATGGCTTATCGAGCATGTCATCCCAGGCTGACAGACTCTGGATCCCCTTTGAATGATACCAGAAGCTTAGCCAATTGTTGAAATTGATAATTTTTTTCTTTATGCCATGGTATCATTCTTGGTGAGGGCAGGATGCTACTCAGGGTCAGAGTCATACCGGCCTGGGCTACGTGATCAGAGAGCTCCTCCATGTCTCTTTTCATTTAGTCCAGGGAGGTAAGGCTCAGGTCATTCACACCAACATGGACAATGACAGAGTCATATTTGTACTTGTTCTGGAGTGACCTGAGTGCTTGTGTTATGTGACAGATCCTGGCACCCAACAGGCAGCTAACAGTAAACTTCTCCTTGTTCAGCCTAGTGAGTGGGACGTCAGTGTGCCTGACTATAGAGTCATCTATTACTAGTGTGTTGGGTATGTTATTTTGCCTTAAGGGCTGTGATTGTGTGGCACCCTAGTTTTCTGAAGTATGTGTTTCATGGTTTGTGTTGGGGGTTGGAGGTCACTTAGATGTCGGCTTTGGAGGTCTCTGTTGCTTTTGCAGATTTTTATTTAGAGCCTCTGAGTGTGTTTTTGTGTATTTATGTGTGTTTTTTGCCGGTGCTGGTGTCATAGGTCTATGTGAGACTGGTGGTGTGATGCAAGTAATTCCCTTGTCTTGACTGCCTGGTCCAGTCTTGGGTTGAGAGAGCTTAGCCTACAGTTTGGCTGCATAATTGCATCTCTCACATGTATTAGTGTTTGGTGGTAGGAGGAGAGGGTTGCCTGTATACATGAGGCAGTTGTAACATTGCCTCAAAATGCCCAGATTCACCAGTTGGACAAGAGAGTACACTGGAAATTGCCCTTTTGACATGCCTGGATAAGTACAATAAACTGTTTTACTGATTGGCTGGTAAGGTCGAATAGAGAGTCTTGTCCTTCTCTACAGTATAGGGGGGTCTAGTGCTAAGGTTTATTAGTGCTTGCTATGAGTTTTGAGCATGTGTCTGGGTTTGAGTGCTTAAGTTGCAAGTTTGTCTAGTTCCAAGGGAAAAATTGAAGACTAGACTTTGTGGAACCAGGAATAGTCATACCCTAGCTAACCGGTGCTGCCACGGTGCACAAAACCATGCTAATGTGGGTTTTATAGCAAGGAAATGAAGGAGATAGAAATTAGCCCAAAATGGCCAATATACTACTAGTTTCTGGGCTGAAACCACTCATCCAGAGAAAAATAGGCTGCTCAAAGCTCCCCTCTCTCACAGGTGAAAAGAGAAACTTCCTTCTATCCAAGTAAGGTATGGGCAAACACAGAAACTTGTAACATAGCCCTGAATTCAGCACTAACCTGAAAACTGGACTATACTAGCTTAGAAAGGCGGGAAAACAAGTATATATTTGTTTGTTTTTTTTCAGAAAATAAAGCAGATACATTAAAAAAAGCACTTTAAATACACAGAAATGGCTATCACACTTGAGTGTGTATCCTACAACATTTAAACAGGTAATTTAAACAAAAAAACAACTTTGTTAAAGGGCAGGCAGTAAAATAAGTACAATATGTAGCTGAAACAAGCTTTTTAAATCACAGAAACTCTAAAAAATATCGGCATTTTAGGTGGAATAAGCTAAAGGCAGCAGGAAAATCCAGTGCTGTAGAACTCTGCAGGGTATGAGGCAGGAGCTTGTAAGCTGTATACAAGTGCAAAACCCTAGCAAATGCATGTTTTATAGCAGGGAAATGAAAGAGACTGAAATTAGCCTAAAATGGCCAATAAGCTACTAATTTCTGGGCTGAAACCACTCCTCCAGGGACAGATAGGCTGCTCAAAGCTCCTCTCTCTCACAGGTGAACAGAGAAACTTCCTTCTTTCCAAGTAAGGTATGGGTAAACACAGAAACTTGCAACATAGCCCTGAATTCAGCACTAACCTGATAACTGGACTATACTAGCTTAGAAAGGCAGGAAAACAAGTATTTTTTTTGTTTTTTTTTGTTTGTTTGTTTTTTCAGAAAATAAAGCAGATACAATCAAAAAATGCTTTAAATGCACATAAATGGCTATCACACTTAAGAGTATAAGCTACAACAGTTAAACAGGTAATTTAAACACAAAAATGACTGTTAAAATGCAGGCAGCAAAATAAGTACAATATGTAGCTGAAACAAGCTTTTTAAATCACAGAAACTCTAAAAAATCTGCGTTTTATGCAGAATTAGCTAAAGGCAGCAAGAAAATTCAGAAAACAGATAATTAATCTCTCCAAAGTCTCTCATTTGTCTCTCTACTGTTGTAGAACTCTGCAGGGCACCAGGCAGGAGCTTGCTGACCTGTATACAAGTGCAAAAACCTCCAAATGCAGGTTTTATAGCAGGGAAATGAAAGAGATTGAAATTAGCACAAAATTGCCAATAAACCACTAATTTCTGGGCTGAAACCACTCCTCCAGGGACAGATAGGCTGCTCAAAGCTCCCCTCTCTCACAGGTGAACAGAGAAACTTATTTCTATCCAAGTACGGTATGGGCAAACACAAAAACTTTTAACACAGCCCTGAATTCAACACTAACCTGAAAACTGGACTATACTAGCTTAGAAAGGCAGGAAAACAAGTATTTTTTTTTGTTTTTTTTTTTTTCCAGAAAATAAAGCAGATACAATTAAAAAAACACTTTAAATGCGCAGAAATGGCTATCATACGTGAGTGCTAGCCTACAATGGTTAAACAGGTAATCTAAACACAAAAATTACTTTGTTAAAGTGAAGGCAGTAAAATAAGTGCAATATGTAGCAGAAACAAGCTTCTTAAATCACAGAAACTCTACAAAATCGGTGTTTAGGCAGAATTAGCTAAAGACAGCAGGAAAATGCAGAAAAATGATACTTAATCACTTCAAAGTCTCTCATTTGTCTATCTGCTGCTGTAGAACTCTGCAGGGCACCAGGCAGGAGCTTGCTGACCTGTATACAAGTGCAAAAACCTCGCAAATGCAGGTTTTATAACAGGGAAATGAAAGAGATTGAAATTAGCACAAAATTGCCAATAAACTACTAATTTCTGGGCTGAAACCACTCCTCCAGGGATAGATAGGCTGCTCAAAGCTCTCCTTTCTCACAGGTGAACAGAGAAACTTCCTTCTATCCAAGTAAGGTATCGGCAAACACAGAAACTTGTAACACAGCCCTGAATTGATCACTAACCTGAAAACTGGACTATACTAGCTTAGAAAGTAGGGAAAACAAGTTTTTTTTGTATTTGCTTTTTGGGGTTTTTTTGTTTTTTTATCAGAAAATAAAGCAGATACAATCAAAAAAACACTTTAAATGCTCAGAAATGGCTATCACACTTGAGTGTGTAACCTACAACAGTTAAACAGGTAATTTAAAATCAAAAATGACTTTGTTAAAGTGGAAGCAGTAAAATAAGTACAATATGTAGCTGAAACAAGCTTTTTAAATCACAGAAACTCTAAACAATCGGCATTTTAAATGGAATTAGCTAAAGGCAGCAAGAAAATGCAGAAAAATTATGTTTAATCACTCCAAAGTCTCACTTTTGCCTCTCTGCTGCTGTAGAACTCTGCAGGACACAAGGCAGGAGCTTGCTGAGCTGTATACAAGCACAAAAACCTCGCAAATATGGGTTTAATAGCAGGGAAATGAAGGAGATAGAAATTAGCCCAAAATTGCCAATAAACTACTAATTTCTGGGCTGAAGCCACTCCTCCAGAGACAGATACACTGCTCAAAGCTCCCCTCTCTCACAGGTGAACAGAGAAACTTCCTTCTATCCAAGCAAGGTATGGGCAAACACAGAAAATTGTAGCACAGCCCTGAATTCATCACTAACCTGAAAACTGGACTACACTAGCTTAGAAAGGTGGGAAAGAAATATTTTTTTTGTTTTGTTTTTTTCAGGAAATAAAGCAGATACAATCAAAAAAACACTTTAAATGCACAGAAATGGCGATATCACATTTGAGTGTGTAGCCTACAACAGTTAAACATGTAATTTAAACACAAAAATGACTTTGTTAAAGTGTAGGCAGTAAAATAAGTATAATATGTAGCTGAAACAAGCTTTTTAAATCACAAAACTCTAAAAAATCAGTGTTTTAGCCAGAATTAGCTAAAGGCAGCAAGAAAATGCAGAAAAAATATATTTAATCACTCCAAAGTCTCTCTTTTGTCTCTCTGCTGCTATAGAACTCTGCAGGGCACCAGACAGGAGCTTGCTGAGCTGTATACACACACAAAAACCTTGCAAATGCGAGTTTTATAGCAGGGAAATGAAGGAGATAGAAATTAGCCCAAAATCATCAATAAACTACTATAGGCTGCTCAAAGCTCCCCTCTCTCACAATGAACAGCGAAACTTCCTTCTATCCAAGCAAGGTATGGGCAAACACAGAAACTTGTAACACAGCCCTGAATTCAGCACTAACCTGAAAACTGGACTATACTAGCTTAGAAAGGTGGAAAAACAAGTATATATATATTTTTTTTTTGTTTGTTTTTTTTCAAAAAGCAGAAAACCGCAGATTTTATGAGGAACAGAACAAAACAAAATTGAGGCAAAAATTTCTCAAGTGGTGGTGGGTGGGGAATTCAGGCAGTTGCTCCTTCCTCCCAAGGTACATGGTTTGAGTCTAGCCACCAGGTATTTCCTGAGTTCTCTCTAGCCACCAGGTAGAGGGCATTACACACATGGTTTCTAGAAGATTTAACTGGTTCAGAGATTGGGGCATGCAATAAGATTTCACCTCTTCTACTGAATAGTCCCAGTCAAATTACTTTACACACTTCTTCAGCAAATGTATAAGTGACAAAAAAGTTTATCATACCAAGATTTATGTGATCAGGTGTCAAACCACAAGACATTCCACACTGTTTGTATCATGGAAGACATGCCTCTCAATTTATTTGCTCAAAAAATCAGGGACAAGAGCCAAAACTAATTCTGGGTGGGGGGAAAAGGTCCAAATCCAGGGAAATGTTTTTAAATATTCATCTAAATTACTTACAAACTTCAGAGAACAAGACATTTTACATCACATCTGCATTCATTTTCTGAAGAGTGAGAGTTATGAAACTCAAAGTTACGGCTTTATGTACTGACTATAATCCTCAGCAATTTACCAGAAATTCAAAAATTGTATGAAAGACAGAGTGAAAATATGAGGGAAAATTAAGGAGAGTTGAGAGCTATGATGGAAGGTGTTAATACTGTTGATATTAGTAAAGTTGGCAAATTGCTCTAAGAAGGGGAGCAATAAGGTAACTAAGTAGAATTATGGAAAGCAAAGTGACCTAGAGTTCTGGTAGACTGGTTCAGATTTTTGGGGTTTAGGTATCCCTAATTAGAACTGGTTGGGTTTTCACATCTCTGAAACTATGGTGGTAAAGAGATACCATAATTGGTTTGGAATCAGATTAAGGCTAGTCTGAATGGGCATCTTAAAATTTAAGCTATGTGGGACAGTTGCTTTGTGGCAAAATCTCCATCTCACCAATAAGCAGCATAATACTTCAGTGGCAAGATCTCTGCCTCACAACTCTAGCATGTGGGTTCAATTCTGGAGACTGTGTTGAGTTAATATGTTCTCCCAATATCAATATTGTTTTTCTACAAATGCTCTGGCTTCTTCCCACCTCCAAAAAGAACATGTTGCTTGACTGGCAACACTAAATTGTCCATATTGATTTTTGCTATTGCTATTGACTGTAGCTGACAACGGTCCATGGACCAGCCCACTTACCAGGGTAAAGAGTGAACTTTCATGCCAAGAAAAAGGAGTAACATACTGTTCTCATTTAAAGGGAAAAATAAATTACTTTTGCTATGGAAATAAGTGAGACTTCAACAGATGGAAATTAGATTCGTTGGGTTCACAGAGTAAAGGGCAAATACAATGAGGACAGGTGATGAGATAGCATTCAAGTTTAATAAAATAAACCACAGTGCAATTGTGTGCTGAAACAAAAACTGCTTACAGTGACAGTTTTAATGAGATTCTAATATTCAGAAAAAATGTACATATACACTCACATAGTGCTGAAGGGTGCATAAACATGCTCATGTCATGCTGAAGGATATACCTTTTCCAAGTAGCCAGAGTGACCTGCAATAAATATTTGCAGCATTTTCTGTGATCCTTCAAGCTTTTCATATTTTAATAATACTTGCCCACAGCATTTCATTCTACATCCCAGCTTATCAGTAGCTAACAGAGTAGTCCTTTGCACAAAAAAGCTATGCAGCATGTCACAGACCCTCAAAGCTGGGTAACAGTATTGGTGGTCACACTGGAATACCAAGACCAAAACTAGGTCCAGAAATAAAGGCCCACATCATACCTTTTGTAACCAACTGTAGAGATAAAGGCCCACATTATGCATTTTGTAATCCATGTCAACAAAACTGAAAAGTTATCATTGCCCATGTTTCAATGATTTGGCAATTAGAGCTATATGATAGGATAAAATGAATGGGCAAAAAAAAAACTGTCACGAAAGAAAAAAAAGGCTAGATTCAGATGACAGCTTTGAACCTACAATCAAATGTAGAGTATTGCTTATGGGTGACTGTAGTATAAAGGCAGCAAAATACAAGAAAGAAAAAAAAAGATTACAAGTCTAACTGTTGAAGTATTGAATGGGAAGGTACAAGACAACTATAATATGTTATATATTAATTTTATTTTAGTAAGTCAGGAGGTCCAGTTGAGTCAGACACCTTTTACCATGGGTAAACAGGAATTAAAATACAGAAAATATTAAATGCCATTATTATTCAAATATATGCCATCCTACTAGAAAAGTTAATTTTCTGTCATGCTCTGTGATACCTTAATCTTTCATCTTAAACTAGTGAGATGTTTGCATCCCTAGTAAGAAGGGAAAGGGAGAAGCAAAGAAGAAGCATCTCTTATGGAATGTGAAACCTGGCATCAAACACAGCCAAAATGTCTAATGGAAAGTAAACATATGTAGTTCCTTAACCTACTTCGATGTATTGAGAGGTGGGGGGTGGGAGGGGTGAAGAAGAGATGGAAAACAATAATGATGATGACAGAGTGCTTTACCTTCCCTAGCATAATGCTAGGATGCACCACTAAAGCAGACATACAGTATAGAAGCACTGGCATGTGCACTTCCCAGTGTGAGGAAATACAATGTAGTTTAACAGAGAAAAGTGACAGGAAGAGAGAAGAGGTGAAAATATCGGCAGCCTTCCTCAAGGAAGGACTGAAGAATAGAACAAAGAATGGTATTAGCAAATAATAAATTAAGTAGTGTGGAAAGATAAAACATTCAGCCTTGATAGAGACATAAGAGGGGAGAACGACAAGAGCGGGAGGTATATACATGCCCTGCTGCTTTACAGAATTTCCTGCCTAAGACAGTACACACACACACACACACACACACACACACACACATGCATATATATATATATATATATATATATATATATATATATATATATATATATATATATATGGCTTCACTATATAATCCCAAAATACTGAAATCCCAAATTTCAGTATTTCGAAATTACATAGCCGAACACACCAAACACCGAAACCCTACAACCACGAAATTGAAAATCCCGATAGTACACTACAGATGCAGCACACACAAACACATACACACAACTCCCCCCAGTTCAAATATAATATCTTACACTACAGATAAGCAGAGGGGCAAACCCCCCCTGCACCCCCGAGGTGAGGGGCTATGCCTCCCACACCCCCCCTACTTATATATACTAACTCCAAGATCGCACAATCAGACACACACACAGGTAACTCACTCCCACACATTGTACACACCCTTGCACACACACACACATCACAGTCAAAACACAGACTGACATACACTAAAGCCCCTAACCAACCCACATACATACATACCCAAACTTACATCTTACCATTCACACACCACAACACTAGAAGCGCTAATTCAAAATCTCCATAGTTCAGGATTTTGAATTTCGTGCTTCTGGTTTACCGATATTTGAAGACTTTGTTATTATAATTTCAAAATACTGAAATTCGTGATTTCAGTATTCCAAAATTAAATAGGGAACCCATATATATATATATATATATATATATATATATATATATATATATATATATATATGTATATAAACATATAAATACGATGTGACGCCCATACCCTGGCCCAGCAATCAAGGAAACTCAATCCTCACCACTAACACCAGTGAGAGGCATCCATACAGGGAAAGGATAATAAATACACACACCGTAAAGTACAATTTCCCTTAAGAACACACAGAGATGACAGTCAGTCTGGGGTTGGTTTCTCCCTTTCTTTCCAGGTCCTCAATAAGACTCCTCACTGGCACAGCTATAGGGGTTCAGATCTCAGCCTAGTGGGCAAGCTAGACCTTCCAGCATATTCTGTCCAACCAGTGCTTTATGTCCCTGCCCCAGTAGCTGACACACACACACTCTGAGATAAGAGTTACATACAACCACACAGATACTCTTGGGGAAGGCTGGCACAGGTTCTCCAGCTGAGCCCCGTTTACCCAAACTATACGGTAGAAATCAGTGCCACCAACCAGCTAATATTTATCAGCTACTCAAAGGCCCTTAAAAGGGTGTCCAATTATTACTGTGCAATATTATTATCCAAATGGTAAGTGTGACCTAACAGTCAAGACTTATTTGGAGTGACTTGGTACAGCATCACTATATACATGCAATGTACTCTTACAGCTTAAATTAACACAGCCACAGTTGAAAAGTTTAAAAATATTTAATAATAAATAATAAAAACACAAGAGAATACTTCTTACTCTACAGTGCTAGTCAAGAGTTCAGAGATCACAGATAAATACTTAAAATAATACCGTAAAAAAGTTCTGACATCAACACAGAAAAACAGTCTAATCTTCCTAATTCCTAGCTATTTCTAAAAGAAAACACAGTTCTGCATAACTTACATATAGAGCAAAGCAGTGCTGGTGATGTTGGATGTTCTCAAGACAAAATGCTCTGAGCTCTCTCATTCTCTCTCTTTAAATTGATAACACAGAGCTGCTTTACATTACATCATTCTTCACACTTCTCTGGTGTTCCCAGGCTAACAGAAACTACATTTACATTCTTTACACCTGATCAGAAACCAGAGCAATATAGGACAGTTATACATGCAAATTCCAGAAAATGGGCAAAATACAACAGAAGTGCAAACCTTAATGTAACTGGCCAGGTGAGTTAGTTTCCACCAAGATATGCTAAGACGTTTCCTTCACTGTGAAAAGTACAATGTTTTCAATTATGTTTAATGCACTAATGATTTTATTCTTATAAAGGGTAGACAGTATATAAGGGGGCAAATACACTTAATTAAAACATGGGCTATCAGTAACAATGCAAAGGGAGATAAGGAACTGCATATCACAACCCACCCCCTGTATCCCACCCCCCCAAAAAATGCCACAATTTTCTAAGTATGCAAAATTTCAGAAGAACACATTCACACAGTAATGTCGGCAGTCTGTAACTTGAAGTTCTGAGAGAACTGAAATAAATAAGTTATTTCTTGGGCCCAACTTATTAGACTTTGTTAAACTAAATTATGACATAAATTTCCAGGTATAACAGTCAACTGTAACCAAAAAGCTTTGTCATACACTGGAGAGGCATCCATACAGGGAAAGGATAATAAATACACACACCGTAAAGTACAATTTCCCTTAAGAGCACACAGAGATGACAGTCAGTCTGGGGTTGGTTTCTCCCTTTCTTTCCAGGTCCTCAATAAGACTCCTCACTGGCACAGCTATAGGGGTTCAGATCTCAGCCTAGTGGGCAAGCTAGACCTTCCAGCATATTCTGTCCAACCAGTGCATTTCAAAACATTTCTTATGCTATACACATGAACATTTTTAAATTTAATGAATTCGTGAGGAGCTGCTTACAGAGATAACTGTGCCAGAAACTTTACTGCTAAATATAGACACACACTTCAAATCCTGGTCTTTCTAATGATCTACAACACAGTGATGCAATATAGAAGTAACATGCCAGCCAAGCACTGTGAAAAGTTTGTCTGCAAATAAAGTTTTAGCAGGATTTTATTTCTATGTCACACAGTATTATATGGTGACAATAGAAGCTTCAATATGATAACTTCCCCAATCCAGAAGATATGTTTTATAATTTTATAATGCAAAGAAGCACATTGCTATTTCAGCTATTTTTACCATTCTTGGTAAACAAAAAATAAATAAATAAACAAATGTGACAGTATCTCCCACTATAGTTATTGAATTCATTTCCAATCATCTGTCAAATTCTCAGCATGGCATTGTGACCCCCTGGTCTCTCTGATATGTTTCTCAGTGGGATAGGTTAGACTGGTATAGATGGACAACTCAAACCAAATTATAATCAAAAGCAACATAAAAATAATATTGCAGCTTCCAGAAAGTGAAGAAATAAAAATCTACCAATGCCAAGAAACAATATAACCAACCAAACACATAAAAAATAATGCAACAGTAGCTAAGTAATAAGGATTCTTTTTAGAAAAGTAACAGAACCCTCATGATTAGTGGAATCATTGACAACATTTATACTTATCACTACACAAAAGATGAACAAAATGGCACAGGTGCAGAACAACTAGGAACACAAGATGCAACATGTAGCAGAGCCACCCCATGATGAACACAGTCTGATGGAATTAGCAGCTAAAGATCGTAACATGCAGCAAGGCAGACATCACAGAAGCAGCAGCCAGACTTGATAAAAAAGTACAAAGTAGCTCAGGGTTCATCAGAGTTCAATTTGCATAATCCAGGTTAAAGTTATTATCATTCCATTCCATGAAAACATCTTTTGCCTGTTTAGTAGTGGGGGGATTATGTACACAGCTAAGGAAGTAGTACGTGGGGTACTTAATATTTGCTCTTAAGGGTTTCATTAAGAGGTTTATTTGTTTGATATGCAGCAGACATGTTATCTTTTTTATTATTTAAAAAAACCTAAGAACCTGATATTTAGAAACAATATCTGAAAGCCCAAAGAGATCATGAGCGTTGTGGCTTTTTGGGATGCCTCCCTGTTATATTTCTGTTATTTAACATCATCACATAATCAATCTTTTAATGTCTATTTAAGATCTAATGTACAGTTTTCTTTTATGTCAAGTCTACACTCTCCTAGAAAGAAAGCTACACCTCATCTAAAATTATCAGCTTTACATGAATATGTGTGTAGCCCTTATATGAAGGAATTTCTCATGACACATACATGTCTCACACACACACACAACCTGAGACAGCTTCACTAATCCAGCTTCCACTACCTCAGAGTATTCCTGCAGCCAGCTTCCACCTTGCAGTTTGAACTGAAAAGCCCCACGAGACACCAAAGTCCTTGTTCTTCATGAGAGAGCAGGCTCCAGTCTGCAAACGTTGCAGGCCGATCCCCTTCCAAGCTGTGCAGTTGTAACTGCATAGACATCTGGGATCTTGTAGTCTTAATGCTGTCTTCCTACTCCAGACTGGTTCAGCAGCAGTCCTGAGTCCTGTGCGCATGCGGCAGTTCTGGGATTGCGAACACGGAAGCGAGGAGTTCCAAGACACTTTTTGTATTACTGTTTTTTTTGTGTGTTATTTTTATTTTAATTTTGTTTTATTTTCTTTTTTTCTTTTACAGCTGGGGGGATGCAGTCCTGCAGTCCAATATCATGAGCCTCCCCTGTAATATGTGTAGAAACAGTCAGGTATTGTTAACATAAATTTCTTCCACAGGTCCACCAGGTAAGAAATACTGTCCAACACCAAGGCTGCAAATGACAGCAAGATAAGTACATACACCAAGTAGTCTCCTCCAAGAAATGTCCCTCAAGTGTCACGCTGTCACAGCTTGTGGTCACTGCTGCCAACATCCAGGGTGACCAACAGAAATCAAGGTAGAGTATGGCAGTAGCACACACACACACACACATACACACACACACACACACACACACACACACACACACACACACACACACACACACACACACACACACACACACACACACACACACACACACACTATGAGTGCACTTATGTAACCTTGACTATGTGAATATGGGTAGAAACAGTCAGGTAGCATTAACAGTAATTTCTTCCACAGGTCTGCCAGGTAAGAAAAGGTATAAATGAGCTGTAAGAAGACTGTAATTATACACTGTGTACAAACATACCACTGCCCAATCCAAGGCCATAGGATGATGAAAAGTGAGGTATTACCTGTAGACTAATGATTAGAGTGATGATCATTAAACTTGTGAGCAATTGAACCCTATACAGTTGACATCTCACTCTCTCCCCCACCCTATCTGCACCAATAATCTAAACACATAAACCAACGTGTATGTTTTTCACCAAAGCTACTGTTGGGACATGTGTCCTATTGTTCTACAGATATTTAAACTTTTGATTATTAATGTTCCCTGTTCAAATACTATCATTGGTGGCCTCTTGCTATCAATGTAACCTGCATTCTGTTATAGTGCCACTGTGGTTCTATATATGCATGTGTTCTG
Source organism: Protopterus annectens (assembly GCF_019279795.1). NCBI lineage: Eukaryota > Metazoa > Chordata > Ceratodontiformes > Protopteridae > Protopterus > Protopterus annectens. Next base: position 1,286,437,620 of record NC_056726.1, on the reverse strand, counting down.
TTTGCTATGCAACTGTTTCAAATCTGTTGTTTTGGGTTAATGGGAACACCCATGCATGCTGTTATAACTAATCCTGGAATGTGTTGTTCATGACTAACCAACATATGTTTTAAAACCTCAACACCATCGCACGTCTGGGAAGGCTGATTCCAGTGGGGCCACCTGTCCCACCTCAACTGGCCATGGCACCGGGCCCCAGCACATCTGGGACCCAACCTGGGACCTCCTCATCTGCTGGTCCTGTACCACATTTGGGTGTAACTGCCTCAGGGGATGGGGCCCATCCCTCCCCAGGAACGTGCGCGGACAGGACACCATCACCCATCATCAGGTCAGGGGACTGGTGCATAGTGAGCTTCGAAAGGATTTCGGAGATCAGCTATGCCAGCTTGAGGGCCACGTGGTGCATCTTGAGAGTCAGCCTGCCCCTCCTGCTCTGACCCCAGTACAACCACATTTGGTGACTGCCCATGAGTGGGGACTTCAGTCCCACTGTATCCCTTTGGGGGCTCATGGGTGTGTGATTCCCAACCACCCTCCCTGTCCAAGGTGTTCAACCCCCACATGTGTCATATACCACCTCTGTCTGCTGTCTTGTCTGTCTTCCTCCCTCCCCAAATATACTTACTATATTTCCCCAACATCCCACTCTCACCTTATTAAAAAAGGCAATCTGTTCCCACAAAAAAATGTCGCCCCATATATAGCTGTCCATTTCACACACGTGTCCACTGGACACATGTAATCTGGTCTAATTGGCTAAACAACACATTACTGTTATCCTCACCCCTCTCTCAGGGGAATGAGTGTCCAAATTCACCTCCAAATTCTGTACAAAGGCACAGCTGTTGCTGTATCAGAAATGGACAGCTATGGACTTTCCCTACACCCGTTCTGTACATCCATAGCTATCTTTCATATTGTTTTTCCCCTCTGCATGCCCCGTTTTTCACCACTTTCCTATCACTCCATTTTTCTTTTCTTTTAAAGAACTTAGCTTGGGGGTAAGTTGGAATAAGCTGCAATAAGCAGCAGTAAGCAGCAGTAATTGAGTTTGCATGTTGCTAAATAATGCCTACACAGATTAAGCAGTTTCCCATTTAACCATGTATTAGTATTGCTTACCATTGCGCAAACCCATGCAAACCTGATTACAACTTAAAATTGCCTTAATCACCCTGTCTCCATCAGCCACTGTTCTTCCCAACAACAAAATAATCATTCCTGCCAAGTCTTGAACCCAGGACCATGTACACCATAGTCAGAGCAATTTAATCTTACCCCATCTGAGCTGTAATAATGAATGCTGCTTTTTCAAATATATCATTCAGTACAGGCCAGGCATAGCATAGTAGGGAACAAACACTGTGGAATCAGTCATGTTTAGTATATATAAAAATGCACTTATAGATGTGTATGGTGATAGATAAATATTAAAAAGTATATACAGATGCGTAAATGGGCATGCCTTCGTTGAAGGTTGAACATCGAGCTGGCACCTCGGCGTTCATGACAATCTACTGCCAATCATTAGTGGAATGGAGTTCTGCTGTGGCAACCCCTAACCGGGAAAAGCCAAAAGACAAGAACAACAACATATACATCAGATATATTGAGCTATACATATAAAACAAATACGTATAGAGTATATACATAACTATTGTTATATAAACATATGTATAGATATCATAAAAGGAATATATATATATATATATATATATATATATATATATATATATATATATCAGTATAGATATATCTAAAAGAAATATATATATATATATATATATATATATATATATATATATATAAAACATGTAGTGGAGTCAAACCCAGCACCATACCTCTACTCCTCTTACTGCAATAAGTTGGGACAAAGGCTGTCAAAATGGGCAAACAACAGTCTAAGAACAGGGATGTAATGTACGTACTGCAGTTGTAAATGTAGAATGTTCCTACAGTAGCAGAGTTCATGTCCAGAAGGATGTGAGTTCTGAAACTGAAATGTATGTCATCATTTACTGACAGAAATCCTCACATCATCACAGTGATTTACCACAGAAATGAAAATAATGATTCTGTGGAACAGAACATACATATGAGCAATAAACCTGCACAGTCTGAAACAATCTGGCCAGTAGAGAGGTATGCTCAGAACTCCTTAGTGCAACAAATCTGGACCAAGCCTCACCAAAAGGGGGTGTAAAACCATGAAGCTGTGAACATATCCCAAATACTGGAGTAGATAAGGTGACACAGTTGATGCAGTAACACACTCCTGTTTGTTGTAACATATATTGACTGGAATAGCCCAAGTCCAAAATCAAATTACTCCCCACTACTCACTGACATAAATCTTCACATCATCCCACTGATGTGCAGACATACACAACACATACAGGGGCCAGGCAACAGTACATCTGATAAACATCAGGACATAACATCACAGTAGGGAAACTACACTGAGCTGCTAGGCATGTCACCATGTGCTGTCTAAACTACAGGCAGACTGACACAACACAAACCAAATTTTGCTAAGGGTTAATACACATGCAATTGCTAATATATCAGGCACTACAGGGATGTTACAGCACTGACCAACAGACACCAGTGTGAAAGTGCATACCCAAAACCAATCTCACCACATTCAAAGTGACATAATGGTAAGCCACAGGAACAGTAGAGTATATGGACTATATGAACAAAATCATCTGCATGTTTGCCACTCACACACTACCCCTATATATACTGGCCCAATTCACAGTATAGTCTGACTCCTGACTGTAGTATGGGACATGTCTCAGTCTGCCTCTACAAAAACCAGAAGCTGGAGCAGAATGCAAACTCAAATAGAAAAGGACCCTCAACACTTACATCTACACCCCTCCCTACACAGGCCAAATAACACATTCACAATACACTGCTACACAATCCTGACAGTCTGTCAACAATTGCCAGAAATACACAGTCATCTCAACTGTATAATGTCCAGGCTTTGTCCTCATATATAAGGCCTTCTACACATAACATGTCTGGCAGTCTGATACATCAATGGGATGATATCTGGAATGAAGTCACCATATAATGATATACTATACCTATACACATCTTGCAGCATGACATCTGGACAAAGCCTGGCATACTTGGGGGCAGAGGCCCAAACACAGGGGCATTATTGACATATTGCTGTCATAAACTGATAAACTTCCTGGTGTAACAGGGTTGTTGTAACATATCTGTTCTGAGGGATATGAAGTCAGAAACACACATGGATGTTACCATTTACTGACTGCAATCCTCAGAGTATGCTACTGAATTTCCAAGGCCAAAAGATGTGTGAGTAACACACCAAATATAAGAGTCCAAACTCTGGCCAGACTGCGGATAGCCCTACAGCTGAGAGTTATGTCAACCACATAACACTATCAGACTTAAATTCATGCAGAGCAGCCATATCCACACAAACCTTGTCAAACTAGAATTACTTCAACTGTATAACAGCAATACTTACATTCTGTCCCTATGTCTGGAACATTCTTCCCCAGTTTTTTGGGCTGTCTTTGTTGTAAGAGGCATTTCCAACTACACTTTGTAATACCGTTTGTCAGACATCTCCATGAAGTACTCCTCCCAGGCAAGGAAAAGGGGCAATGCCCACATGAAGTACTCAGTTATAGGAGAGTGTTTCCATGCTATTGGGTATGGGAATGATACCACCGCTGTTCCACATGCAATTAGCAAGTGGAGGGCTCCAATTGGTGCAAAGGCCATCAGCTGCTCATAAGCATTACCTAAAGGAAAGTTGCTGCCTATATAAAACAGATGTATATCCTACATCTGTCTTAGAGAGAGAGGGAGAGAGAGACACACAGAAACAAACAAGTAAACAGACACACACACACACACACACACACACTCACACACACACACACTGAAACTAGCAGAGTATACCAACTGAACTGAAAACAAATGAACACAGCTATGTCAAACAATTAAGCCTGTAATGGAATGTAGTAGGGGGCATGTAAACGTGGAAAATAGGAAGGTCAAACAATATTATGTCTCAACAACACATGTTGTACTGATATATTGCTGAGCAGAACCTATAGTCATAGAAACTGTGTCTGTCTGCAGTGACATAGAACACAGCTCAGGGCCCTGATTCACCCCAGGAAAGGATGGCTCACATATAACCACTACTGGAGTGTGTGTTGCACAATACTGACTGTAACATTGCTAGGCCACACCCAGTGCAAATCATACCATCAGTAACTCTGCTATGTCCAGCTCTGACTTGTGCCTCTTTTTTCAGTGCCAATGCCTCCAACCCATATAACATAGCTGGTTTCACTACCCTCTTGTAGACCTTTCCTATCACTCTTAATGGTACTTGTCTGTCACAAATCACACATGACACTCTTCCCCTTCACCCAGATCCTGCCTGTACTCATGTCTTCACTTCTCTCCCACACTTGCCATTACTCTGAACTGTTGTTCGCAGGTATTTACACCTATCCACCTTTGAAACTGTACTCCCTGCATCCTCACCATTCCTCCATCCTCCCTCCCATTCACACACATATATTACGTCTTAGTCCTGCTGACCATCATTCCCCCCTCTCTAGACCATACCACCACCTCAGTCTGTTCCCTACTCTCACTATAGACCACAATGTCATCTGCAAACAGCAGAGTGTTGGGGGGACTCCTGTCTGGTCATGTCTGTCAACCCGTCCATTGCCACTGCAAATAAGAAAGGGTTGATAGCTGATCCCTTATGTACTCCCACCTCCAACTTAAATACACCTGTCACTCCCAAAGCAGAACTCACTGCTGTCACACTAGCCTTGTACATATCCCATAGCATTCTTTCAGATTCCTCCGCCACTCCTGACCACCTCATACAATACCATAACTCCTCTCTAGGCATCCTGTCATATGCTGTCTCTAAGTCCAAAAAGACACAACGCAGCTACATCTGACCTACTCTGTACATTCCCATCAACACTCTCAGAGCAAACATCATATCTGTACTGCTCTTTCCTGGCATGAAACCATGCTGCTGATCAGTAATCCTCACCTCCCTTCTTAGCTTAGATTCCACTACCCTTTACCATTACCTCATGCTGTGACTGATCAATGTTATCCCTCTGTAGTTACTACAGCTCTGCACACCACCCTTATTCTCATAATCAGTACCTGAACACATTCTATCCACTCCTCACACATCCTCTCACTTTCCTAGATTACAATAAGCAATCCAGTTAAAAAGACCACTGCCATGTGTCCTAAACACATCCATGCTTTCACAGGTATGTCATCTGGACCAATAGCCTTTCCATTCTTAAACCTCCTCTTCATAGCTATCCTTACTTCCCCCTTGATAATCTCTTGCACATCAAGAATCACCATACCTACATCATCCCACCTTCTCACTCTCATTCTCTTCATTCAACAGCCCATCACAGTACTGTTTCCACCTGCTCGACACACTCTCCTCACTAGTGAGTCCACATCCGCCATTATCCTTTCTCAGCCTTACCTGCTGCACATCCTTCCTAGCTACATGCATCTGTCAAGCCAATTGGTACAGGTCCTATTCTCCATCCTTGGTGTCCAATCTTACATACAACCCTTCAGATGCCCTATCCTCAGCCTTTGCCACCACTCTCTTTGCCATGCACCCCATCTCCCTATACACCTGTCTACTTTCTTCATCTGTCTGACAGTCCCACTTCTCCTTTGCCAACCTCTTTCTCTTTATACTCCCCTGTACTTCCTCATGCCACCACCAGGTCTCCTTGTCCTCCTTCCTCTGTGCAGATGTCACACCAAGCCCCATTCTACTTATCTCCCTTACTAGCTTGGATGTAGTTAGCCAGATATTTTCTAACTCTTCACTGCCACCCACTGCCTGTCTTAACTCTTCCCTGAACTCAACCTCACAATCACCCTTTCTCAGTATCCACCATTTGATCCATGGAGCTGCCTTCACACTCCTCCCCATCTTCTTGATCACCGTCACCCCACAGACCAAACTTCCATGCTGCCTAACTACACTTTCCCCTGTCACCACTTTACAGTTACCAATCCCCTTCAAATAGGCCCACCTGCATAGGAGATAAACCACCTGTGTGCATCTTCCTCCACTCTTGTATGTCACTCTATGCCCCTCGGTCTTGTAAAACTATGTATTCAACACACCCATGTCCAACCTCTGTTGCAAACTCCACCACCATCTCACCTTCTGCATTCCTTTGCTTAACACCATACCTACACATCACTTCTGCATCCCCTCTGTCCCCTTCACCAACATGCCCCTTGAAATCTGCTCCAATCACCACTCACTCACCCTTGGGTACATGAATCACCACTTCATCCAACCACACCAAAGTACATCTGTCTCATCCATCACACACGCAATTAGCGGAGCATATGCACTAACAACTGTCAACATTACACCATCAATTCCCAGCCTCCTGACCATCAATCTACTCGACACTCTTATCACCTCCACAAAGATTCTTGGCATAATGTCCCTTCAGGTTAACCCCTACACCATTTCCCCTCCCATACACACCATGATAGAATAATTTGTACCCAACTCCGATACACACAGCTGTACACCCCTTCCATCTGGTCTCTGGCACACACAATACATCCACCTTTCCTCTGTCCAGCATATCAGCTAGCTCTGTCCCTATACCAGTCATACTCACAACATTAACAGTTCCTACCCTTACTACCATACACCTAACCTTTCAACTCTCTGCCTGTCAAATGAGCATCAGACATTCTCCAGGGTATGTCTGTGAACGCAAAGGCTACGGCACTATCAAATGACATATGTGTGTCACAGCAATATGAAAACAGTGTCACTAATTGTGGCCCATAGCCCACCATGTATGTGCATTGTCCTACAGATGTCCTGCCCTAACAGGCTGACATGACTGTCTGAGCAACAAAACTATCATTACAGTGTGCCATACTGATATAGAACAGAAATGTATAGCAGGTATTACCTGTGCATATGTATGTTTGGGTAGGTGTACCTGGCTGCCTCATAACAACTGACATGGGATGCAAAACATCAGGTTAATAAGCTGTACATGTTGTACACATGTGCAACATTAGTTTATGTGTATCCAACAGAGTTACACCTCTACAGCTACTGGCTGTGTCATTGCCCTGACACAGACATGGGTATTATAATAAGCATGAGTATCAAGCTGAAATTGTAAAGGTGGCCAACTGTGTTCTGACCATGTGTCCATGCCTACTACAAACAGATATATGACCACCCACATAGCTGTCTGGCCTCAGCAATACCTTACTTGTAAAACCTGTCTCCACCAAAGTAGAGAAAATCCCTTTGCTGTACAGCAGCAATGCACAAAGCACATAATGTGATGCTATATTGATTGTACAAGGCAAAGAAGGAGCAGTCACCAACTGGGCAGCATGTCAACCTTTGTCTGAATGTGCATATTAGGTCACAGGTGGATTACTATAAGGCTAACTATGAGTACAAATTGGACACATCCACTAAGGGCAGTCACAAGGCCATCTTCACATATGTCTGCAGTCTCAGAGGGACCAACCCACCCTGTAATGCTGATCAATTACAGCACATATGCACACACCATAGCTATAGCCAACCTGCTGCAGACAGGTTTAGGGCAAACATCACCACCCTGGATCACCATGCACCTCTCCCCTTATCATTACGGATCAGGTGCAAACTGCCTTATCAAAGTTAACAAAAGCAAGTCCCCTTCAGGTCTGATAACATTCCTGTCTGCATCCTACATGAACCCAGGCATATGCTTTCAGCTCCATTACACACTGTATGCAAGCAAAGCCTGAGCACCATTGAAATTCCATCTGCAAGGAACACGGCCACTGTCATCCCTCTACACAAACGTGAATGATGAATGATGGTTTATGTAATGTACTGGCCCTCATTGGGGGGAACATGACACAGTAGGATCATGAGTAGAATGCATGTTCATACAGTGCTGTCAGTTACAGGGGTATATGTTTGTAAGTGGTGGCTAATGCATGTGTTGTCTCTGTAAAGACTCTGGGCAATGTCTGAGGTCCTGTGATGTGTTTCCCTGTGTATGTCTTTCAGGTGCCATGCAGCGGCAACCACCTTACACTGATGCGGTGACAGCAGCCATCACAGAAGCTGTAACCTTAAACTATGCTATCTTTTCTGGCCGTAGCTGGCGAAATCTGCAGAAGAGGACTACCCTGTCAGATGAGACCGTCCACAGAGTGAAAGTGTCGTGCCACCATGGGCGCACATATGATCAGGTCAGGCATACAGCAACTGACCTGATATGTTGTGCCCGGCAAAGGGCTGCTGCTGTAGCGAGGGACTGTACTGCTACCGGTGGGGGGCCAGTCACACAGGCCTCACTTATGGTGACAGAGGAGCTTCTTGCTAACCTTGGGGTAGCCCCCACACAAACGTAACATGGGAAACAGCAGTTGTGTTGGTGGGTGGCACCCAGGCAACAGGTGAGGGGCATCCAGGTAAGGCCAAAGTGCACATGAATGAAGTCTCTAGATGTATATGTCAGTGCAAAATGGATTAGTGGGTGGGGTGTAGTAATGTACACAAGTGCACATCTATGGTGAAGGACAGCAAATTGTGTAATATCATAGTGTGCACTGTACCTGTGCAGAAACATAGCATTCATCTTGTACCAATGCATAATATGAATCTGCTGACAATAACTCTCCCTCACAACTACATAGGTCCATCTGGTCTGCACATGGGACAGCATCTGAACACAGTTAGTATGGGGTTTCCCTGTTGTGCCTTACCAGTACCTCAGGCATGCTAAAGTTAATGCATGTGACCATGCACACAACTGTTACACTCAGCCATCTGGCAATATCTGCATGTTCACCTGTGGTGGTATTAACTGTCTTGCATCACAGTAGTCAAGACAGGGGCCTATTTGCAGGAAATGTCACATATCTGTAGCATACCTTACAACCTGTCATTGCAGGACACCTGGACAAAGACTGCCAAAATGGGAGGACAAAGACCCAAAACTGGGGTCATATTGTAGACATTAGTGGTATACAGTGCATATAAATGGTGTACACACCTGTTAGAATGACAGGTATGTGTGATATAAAAAAATGTGAGTACAATAGACAAGTTCAAAATACTGCCAACCTTTCATGTGACCTATAACATGTACAATTCAATTGTAAAGCAAACACATCTGTTAGGGGAACAATAATGACACATAACAATAGTACAACAGCCCAGATGCATATTTGTGCACAGGCTGAAGCTAGTATTGTGTTGAGGCAGCTTTTGATATAACTACAGCAGTACATCTTATTGGGTACAAAACACCCATCAATTACAGAGACTCTTTGATTAATAGTAACTAACGGTCAGCTCTCCTACCAAGATTATCCTAACATATATCCAGTTGCCTGCTACAGCAACAGCCATGGTTCACATAGAGCTGATGAAGCTGCTAAGGGACAACATGTTTGAGATGTATCAGCCTGGAGAAGAATACCAAAACATTTCCACAGCATTGCACATACCATGCAAAGCAGTGCAGACAGTCATCAAAAGGTGTCGAAAATATGGGGCTACAGTGACAAAAGTGACATCAACAAAAGGATGGCTTCACTAGAACACATGCAACATTCTATACTGGCCGAGTTAGAGCTCACACCTATGTCCAATAGGATATATGCAGGGTGACCTGAAGAGGGCAGTGCACAGGTGATGCCCTTGCAATCTGACATAATTGGAGGTATTTTGCGAGGGAGAGTGTGCAAACATTGGCAAGTCAAGACGTACCATGCTGCTAGACATCTTCCCAAGAGGACTGCATGCTGTGATTAAATCAAAAGTTGCTTTAACAAAGTATTACTTTAAGGGTGTGCACACTCATGCACTTATTTCAGTTACCAGATGTTACCTGTAACTGATGTGTATGTTCTTCATTTGGATTGCACAGGTTATATGTCATATGACATGATGGCAATGTTATGACCTGATTTCTGAGGTTTCATGTGATATATCACAAAAACCTGGCATGTTAGCAGGTGTGTGTACACTTGTTATATCCACTGTGAGCTTGGGAAGTAGTTTGAGTAACCAACTTTGTTTTGAAATACATGTACTGCAGGTTATGCAGTCTGCACCTCCAATTAAGACATTACACAGTGGCACCAATCCACAGGCCAACCCAGTAATGTATCAGACAAACACAGGCGTTATGAGGAATGGACCAAACATATGAGCCACACATGGAGACATTGAGCAAAACCCTGTACAGTTGGGGGGTATATTCTGTAGACGTTGCCACAGTGTTATACAGGTGAACAGCAATGATTTACATGGGTGCAGTGTGTGGTAAGTGAAGGGCCATCATCTACTAACACCACTCATGTATCCCAGAGGTGTATATTAGTAGTAACGGTAATTGGAAAGGGCTGCACTGCATAATGCTGAGGGTCCGTCCAGAGTGTGTGTATGTTATTGTCTGAATGTGTGTCGTGAATGCCCCCAGTTGGCTAATTTGAAGTCTGTGTAATGCCTTTGAGGCACTTCACCTGTGTGTGTGTGTGTGTGTGTGTGTGTGTGTGTGTGTGTGTGTGTGTGTGTGTGTGTGTGTATACCAGGAAACCTAATAGTGCCAGTAGTAATTTATATATCTTGTTTTTCCCTCACAGGTGGACAAGGTGGCTGCAGTCCCTCCAGCTCTGATACTGATGTCAGTGTCTGTGCAGAATCTGACCATGATGATACTCATATTGAGGCACAGGTGGGGTTGTCAGGAGCTGATACTGTGCCATCGGTTTGCATCCTGCTATTGTCAACCCCATCCTCACACACAATCACAATGCCCACACATACCCCATCACCAGTGGCCACGGATAATGGACAGTTGGTGGGTGGTGACATGGAACAGACTACTGTGGAGACTATGGCAAGTGAGGGTGCAGGCACTATTCATAGCCAGAGTGCTAGCGAGGTCCCATACAGGCAGATGGGCAGAGGTACTTGGAGGAGGACTGCAGCCCATCATGCCCCTGTTGCAAGTGCCAAGGCAGCAGTCACCATACACGTTTCAGGCTGTCATGGGGGCACAGGCACGTAATGAACATAATACCTGACATATATGCAGGGTCATGGATGAGCACATTCCTGGTGTCTGTGGCAATATGAACTCACTGCAGCCATCTGTGAGCATACTGGGGTCATGGATAGATGGTGGGGGAAGGCCTTGGCACTCCTCGACTATGGAATATCTGTGCTTGAGCATTTGGCGGATGCTGGCCAGCAGCCATGTGGCTGTAAGGTAGCACCATGATCAGCTAAGGGCCTACGTGGTGATGCACCATCACATTCACATGATGGCTGTACCACCAGCACTACTAAAGGGGATGTACTGTCTACGCCATGATGCAGCAGGCCATCAGCACATGATCCTGGCCAGTCCCAACAGGGATGTGGATCTAGCAGGCATCACTCACCAGTGGGGAGTAGTACTGCATCTGGCCTCGGCCCTGGTGGTGCCACTGATACCCTCAGCAGGCCCAGTTCCCATGTTCATGGCCAAAGATGGTGAACTGTACACCCTGCCATGTACAGCCCACAGCTGTCCAAAATACCCCTGTGTAGGGCACCCACATGGCATGGCTTTGTGCATAGAAACACACGCACATCACCATCAGAAAAGTCACATCCACACACACACACACACACACACACACACACACACACACACACACACACACACACACACACACACACACACACACACACCCACACACACCACCCCGGCACTGCCCATTTAATGAACACCCCACCAAACATACACACATGATGTCAACAGTGTGGCCCAGCCTAGGCCTCTGGCAAACCCACACAATACCTTGTACATATAATGATACCTGTGCCACATCCATGCCATCCATACCATCAATGTAGGGGCATCCTTATATGGGTCTGATGCACAGGGTGACTTTAGTAGAGTGTTGCTATTTAATGCTGTGTAAGGTGCTGTCATCTGGCATTTGTAATGGGTACACATCAGAGTGTGTATGTACCTTTTCAGCCATGACACATTATTGGTGTTTTGAACACTAAGTGAATGTGTTCTCACATGCTGTATTCCGTTTGAGTTCCAAGTGTCTTGTGTCAGCAGGATGTGGCCCTGCAGACATCACCAACAAGGGGTATGGCAGTGTTGTAACACATCAACCACATCATTGTCGGGGTACAGCTGTATCTGCATACATTTCACAGGTCTGTGTAACAGTTCTTGCATGTGCCTCACAGCTTATAGGGCTGAGGGGTTGTATCTCAGTCTATGGTGGTTGACATCAGCTCTAGTATAGTGGACAGTGGTAAGTGTGGTGGGTGGAACACACCTCAGATTGCTAACACTCTCAAGCCCAGAGGATATTATGTTGACCAAACACACACAGAGAATACTGTTCACTCACTCACACACACACACACACACACACACACACACACACACACACACACACACACACACACACACACACACACACACACACACTTATGCATGCACAGGATCACAGTTGCCAGTGTAGTGTGTGGAACCCCTACCTATCAAGTTGTTTTACCACACTTTTACGCTATTATTGCTGGTGGCACAGGACTACTAGTGTGATGAGTGTTACAAAGTATATGTAAGGTGAATAACATCAAGTGGCCTTGTGGGGTAAGGCAATGGTGGCTGTACTGGGTGTGAGAGTGCTCATAATAGTGTCACATACAAGTCTACACACTCACTACCACTGCTATATACACTAATGCGCACACACACACACACACACACACACACACACACACACACACACACACACACACACACACACACACACACACTTGCCAGTACTGACATTAGCTGACCAACCTATCTTGTTATTCATACCATACTATTACATACTGTTGCACAGGGCTTATAGGGCTGAAGAGTGTCTACAGATACCACTATGGTTGATGTGAACAGCGGACCTCATACAGTAGACTTAGGAATGTGTACTGTGTGTACCATGGCATAAAATATGAATCCATGCCCACCCGGTGGATGTCGTTCACACTCAAACAAAATACTCTTGTCTCACAAACATTTGCCAGGACTGAGATTAGAACTCTACTTATCTATTTATTGCTACTACATTATTAAGCATGTATCATACATGCCACAGAGGATATGGGGTGCCACTTGTCCAAAGGTATTTCTAAGGCAAGGGGAATGACCAGATCTTGCAAATTATGAAAATGGGTGATGTGCTGGGTGAGAGAGGCCACAAAATACTGTAACCTACACATATACACACTTACACACAGTAATACACACACACATTTGCCAGGACTCATATTAGAACCCCTAGCTATTTGGTTATTGGTATTATAGTGTTATGCAGTTACCACACACATCACAGAGCTTATAGGTTGTGGAGTGTCCCAAGGTACCTATATAGTGAATATCTTTTCTTGAAGAGGGCCAGTGATGTGGTAGGCTTGACATGTATGTGGTATCTATTCCATAGCGTGGCCAGTCTCTGGATTGTGAACCTTTCCCTCCATCATGTCCTGTTTATTTTGAGGATGGGGTTGAGGTATCTGGGGCATGTTGTGTGGACAGACTGGCTTCCTCTGATGTAGCATTCCTGACAGGGTTGGGTCAGACCTGGCTGTGTATGTCAGGCAGAGGTCATACCTCAGTAGCCAATATGAGATATAGATTCATTGCATTTGTTGGAGTCTGTCCATATGGGCAAGTGTGTAGTACCTAAGATCCTCTTTGTGAAGTACATTTGCAGCCTCTCCTGTTGTTGCTGGTGTCCAGTGGGGTACATGGCAAATGGGCCATAGTACACATTGACTGGCCTACTGAGAGAAGTCTACAGGGAAACACTGTCCTTTTGCTTCCTGGATTCAACACCCTGAGTCACGAGAAGTGAAAAATGGAAGGACTTTTGGAAGACTGTGGCACTTTGGTGGTCACCATAGAGCTCACTGTCAACCTGTGTTCCCAGATCCATTATACCAACATCAGTATTCAGTGGACTACCATCAATGTATTACTTTATGGGAACCATGTCGTACCCAAAGGGGATGGCAGTACATCATTTGGCACTGAGCTTATGTCCAGGGTTCTGACAACAGCCGTAGATCTCAGAGAGGCCTCTGTGAAGTATGTCAACCTCATGTGGGGGGTAATAATAGCACCCACCTTGTAGTCATCTGCAAACGTCAGCCCCCCCCACACACACACACACACACACTTGCCCGGACTGTGATTAGAACCCCTACCTATCTATTTATTGCTACTGCATGCACCATGGAGCTTAAAGGCTGAAGATTGCCCAAAGGTACTTCTAAGGTGAGGAACATCACCAGCCCTTGTAAAGTATGGTAATGGATGATGTACTAGGTGAGAGGCCACAAAATACTTTAAACTACACATATATACACACACATTTGCCAGAACTGGGAGTAGAACTCCTACTTAATTAATTATTTGTACTACAGGGTTACACAGTTATCCCACGTGCCACAGAGCTTATGGGGCTAAGGCCTGATGAAAGGGATGTCTAAGGTGACTGATATCGGCAGGACTGCTAAAGTAGGGAAAAGGGAAGTGTACTGGGTTTGAATGGACCCAAAAGCTTTAACTTGTAAACGCACACACACTTTGACATTTGCCAGGACTGAGATTAGAATTCCTACCTAAGTAGTTCTTTGTACTATAGTGTTACACAGTTATCTCATGCACCAAAGAGCTTATGGGGCTAAGGCCTGATGAAAGGGACTTCTAAGGTGACTGATATCTGCTGGACTGCTAAAGTAGGGAAAGGGGAAGTGTCCTGGGTTTGATTGGACCCAAAAGCTTTAACTTGTAAAGACACACACTTTGACATTTGCCGGGACTGGGATTAGAACTCCTACCTAACTAGATATTTGTACTATAGTGTTACACAGTTATCACATGCACCACAGAGCTTATGGGACTGAGACCTGACTAAAGGGACTACTAAGGTGACTGATATCTGCAGGACTGCTTAAGTAGGGAAAGGGGAAGTGTACAGGTTTTGAGTGGACCCAGAAATTTCAACATGTAAACACACACACACTTTGACATTTGCCAGGACTGAAATTAGAACTCTTACCTAATTAGTTATTTGTATTATAGTGTTACACAGTTACTGCATGCACCACAGAGCTTATGGGGCAGAGGTCTGACTAAAGAGACTTTTAAGGTGACTGATATCTGCAGGACTGCAAAAGTAGGGAAAGGGGAAGTGTACTGGATTTGAATGGACCCAGAATATTTAACTTGTTCATAGGTTCATAGGTTGGTACTAGGCTATTGGTTCTAGGGCCTATACAAGCCTAGCCATAACAATTCCCTGGCTATTTCTTCCCACAGTATTTACTTCCCTGGACCCCTATCTAGCAGGGCGACTGACATGATCCCCGGGGTGAATTTCCTATCTCCCATCCAATCATCAAGGTTCTTTTTGAAGAGGGCCAAAGAGGCACACTGCTTGACATGTATGGGCAGTCTATTCCAGAGTCTGGGGAGTCTCTGGGTCAGGAACTTATCCCTCCAGCATGTTTTGTTTATTGTGATGACAAGGTTTAGATCCCTGGAGCATGTATCTCTGAGGGATTGGGATTTCTTTAAGCGTAGCATGCCCAGCAGCTCTAGGTTTGACATGGCCTTGTATGGTAAGCAGAGATCACCTCTGAGTAGACGATATGCGACAGAGTATAGGTGGAGTTTTTTTAGACGGTCAGCATAGGGCATCTGCTTTAGGCCAGTGATTCTTTTAGTGAGGTATTTCTGCGGCCTTTTCAGTTGTTGCAGATGTCTTGATAGTTACATACCAAATGGGGCATTGTATTCTATAATGGGTCTAATGACGGATGAGTACAGTGGGACAATGACCTCCTTTTTTCTCCATGAAAAGCCCTTAGTGATGAGGTGTGCCACATAGAGGGATTTCCTGACTGTTGTGGTGATGTGGTTATCGAAGGTGAGACCACAGTCCACCTGTGTGCCTAAGTCTCTTATCACACTTCCGGTGTTTAGTGTACTGCCACATATGTGGTAATTCATGGGTACATGTTTTTCCAAAGGGGATAACTATACATTTCTTGGCATTGAGCTTGAGCCCATGGCTCTGGCACCAAAAATCTCCTTCTGTAAGGCCCTTTTGTAGAATATTCAAATCATTTGGGGATTCAATAATGGCTCCCAGTTTGCAGTCATCTGCTAACTTTGTTAGCCAAAGTCCCTTAGTGTTGGCCTGTACATCAGAGAAGTAGATGCCAAACAAGAGCGGTACCAAGACTGAAACCTGAGGTATTCCACTTGTCACTTGTCTGGAGCTGGATTTGGAGTTGGCCACCTTTACAGTGTGGGTTCTGTCAGTAAGCCAGTTGGAAACCCATCGAGTGATGTAGGGATCAATGACCAGCTTAATAAGTTTATCTATGATTCCAGAGTGGGGGATGGTGTCGAAGGCCTTGGCAAGGTCCAGATAGGCTGTGTGGACCACCTTATCCTTGTCCACATCTCTGGAAACTGATTCGAAGAAATCAATCAGGTTCAGGAGACAAGATTGGCCCTTCATGAACCCAAACTCTGTGGGGTCCAGTGTTTGAAGGTTGCCAATGTCTTTATAAGTTTATAAGTTCCATGATAATACGTTCCATTGCCTTGCAGATCAGGCTTGTCAGACTGAAGGGGTGGTAGTTCCCAGGATCCAAGGTGGATTCCCCCCCCCCCCTTGTGGAGTGGGATCTGCACATGCACACTTTTACAGGTGCCAGGATTCAGATTAGAACTCTTACCTAACTAGTTATTTGCACTATAGTGTTACACAGTTAACGCACACACCACAGAGCTTATAGGGCTGAGGCTTGAAGAAAGGGACTTCTATGGTGACAGACATCTTCAGGACTGCTAAAGTAGGGAAAAGGGAAGTGCACTGGGTAGGGAAGGCCTATTCATTCCTAGATTCTACTGGCATTTCTCTAAGTGTATGATTATGCTCAGTGTGGCCTTCTATAGTACATGTGGGACTCTATTTCAGGGATTGCTGTACTCTAGTCTGGTTTGTTTTGTGCTACAGCCACACCTCTCAACCTGTTGGTGCAGGGTATCTGCAGATAGCCTATCAAAATGAGGAGACAATGGGCCATACATTGATTGTGGCTATTTCTCTCAGTAATGTATGGGTTGCTAGGGTTACAGGGCTTGTTTTTGCAGACATCTGACAAATATTCCATTTGGCACTGTCACGTATTGTTTCAGTACCTCAAGAAATACCTCCTCAGATCATCACAGTGATTTACCAGAAGAATAAAGGATGGATGATGCACACACCAGAAATATGGGCCAAATGCTACACATTCTTGCACAATCCAGCCTGTTGAGAAGTGTGCCTATGAGCAATTGACTGCTGGAGTTGTGGAAACGATCCATCACTTTGGTGATATATTACAATGGTGGAATCTCTGTGCATTTCTCTTCTGGCCTGGTCTGATTTCCAGTCCACGGTTGGATAATATAAGTCAGACAGGATCAGGGTAACAGGCAGACTCCGGATAGATTTGTAGGGGATAACATATGTGTGTAGGGGGTGTCCTGGGTCAGATATGTTTGCCTATAGCTACCAGTACTTTGCATAGTGGCCTTCTCAAAGGTTGACTGCACTTGAAGAGTCTTGTGTGTGTCAGACTATGTGACCAGCCTGGAGGTGTGTGTGTGTGTCCCACATATATGTATGGCCCACCTCATTTTGTTTGGAAGGACACATTTTGGTGTCAGGATGTTGCATAGGATGAGTGATCAGGGAAGGGTGTGTTACTCCCCATGGCTGTAGGCCAGAGTTCTGTGGGTGCAGACATGTTATCTTCCAGAGTTAAGACTGCCTCCAATGAGTGCATTCCCATGTTTAGACTCCTAGCCCTGCCTGTCAACTGTAAAGAGTATCACATAATGTCCACATTCATGACTCATATATCTTGTTGGTTACCCAAACAAGTGTGGTTTTCAAGGAAAAGTGTTTTGCAAGTCACTCAGGGTTGAAGATAGATATTACTGACAGTTGACATTGCAGTTTCAGACTTCATACCCATCAGAAATTCCATGCTACTATAATCAGTCCATCAACTTTATAACATTATTCGAGCAGTATTTCAAAGGTGTCCTTCTCTTTGGACATTTTGCACCATATTATTGATGGCTTTATCCAGATTTCTGGCTCTCTAACACTGCCAGGTTTTCTCCTAGCAGATAGCAGCATGGCCTTTCTTTGCATTTTGTAGACTGTGCTATGTTGGTGTTATGGACCCCATGACACTCCCTAACAGGGCACTGTGGGTGAGGCATGGGCATTTGCCAGAGGCCTGTAGGCCAGGTGTGACAGATGCAGGCCATCTGTAGCAAGGCAGTGCATTCTGATCAACATATGTTCCCAGGCTGCCACCAGTGGGCAACCCTGGGATGGCACCAGTACGTTGACTGTGGGTGTTACTGAAAGTTGCTTTCTGGTTGTGTTGAGCCATCACTCCTGTTGACAGCTGGATGATGCTTAAGGCTAGGGACATGTCACTGCATTTCTATGGAACTATGGGGGGGGGGGGGTTGACACATCTGTACACAATACACATTTGCAGACATTGTGCTGATATTTGCTTAACATTTGGTCCCATTTAGCATAGTGGTGTGCCCTGTCTTTGAGACTACAGGCATAACAGTATAGACCACAGGTCAGAATGTTCTGGCATAAACATTTGTAGTTGCAGACTTCTTACCTTTCAAAGCCATACTGCTACTGCCAGACCTGTTGTGATATCACTGTGTAAATGTCTGTAGGTGGGGATTTCATGGATGTCACCATGTGAGGGCCTTTGCCAGACATTTCTGCATGTTTTTTTACAGCTGATCTGCTGGGTGAGGCTGGCAGTGGGCATGGAACCCTCACTTTGACATCCATGCATGTGACCTATGACCCCCCCCTGTTATTTGGCTCACCACATATACTGCAGTGGTATTTGTAAACTAGGGTGGTACTGCATAGTGTGGGCAGGCCAGTACTGGGAATACACTTCCTGATGTCCCACAGAGCTGTCAGGTTGCTGCTATCCCAGTAAGCTAACCCATTCCCTTGCAATCTTGAATCAATACCATAGATATGCTATCAGAAAATTCCACTCCATTCATTTATTTTGTCAAGGAGACTGACTTACCTTGTGCCAGAGGCTGTTGTGAGGATTGTGCTTGAGGGCTGACTATGTCTGATGTACACAGTACATCCATTTTACTGTGTGTGTGAGTCTGAGAGAGAGAGATCAGTCCCTCAGGTCCTACCTTGTCAGGGTATGTGCTATGCATTGCCTCTTTGCCAAGGACAGGGCATACTGGGCACACCACCATCTGCCTTCAGGGGCAAGCTCAGGATGTTCCTCCGAGTCCCTCTGTGCCTGTGAAGACCTAGGCAATGGTGGTGGGGTGTGTGGACCTTCTCCATTTTGTCCCTGCTGCAACTGTTCCACGGGATCATATTGTGTAGCATGGTACACTCTATGAACATGTGTGCACATGTGGCTGGAGAGTACTGCAAGGCTCCACCGGATATGTCAAGGCAGCAGAACCGTGACTTGAGCATCCCAAACACGTGTCCTATAACGATCCTGGTTTGTGCATGTGCCTCATTATGATGTTCTTGTGTGGGTGAGTGTGCATTTCTGATGGGTGTCATCAGCCACAGCTCCAGTGCGTAGACAGCATTCCCCCACCAGACAGCCATATGGGATGTCCCCACTGGCAAATGCCTGGTACAGCTGTGACGAATGCCAGAAGTGGGAGTCATGACAACTTCCAGGGCTGCCAGCACACACATTCATGATAATGCCCTAGGTATTGCACATGACCTGGCAGTTGATGGAGTGGAACCCCATGTGGTTTAGGTAAACCCTACCCTGGTCACCAGGTGGTGCTTTGATGTGCATGTGCATGCAGTCTTTTTCACCCAGTACCTCTGGGTATTCTGCTACATGATGGGAAGAGATGCATATTACTAGTCCTCCCCTCACAGGTGCTGGGGAAGTAAATGTGCTCAGCGGCATGTGGTCTCATGGCATCCAGGAACTGGTAGAGTATCCTGGACGCAGATGCCTGTGATCCCCAGTTTGTCTTTAGAAAGTACCTGTAGCTGTATTCTTAAGGCTACACATGCCTTAGTATCCAATGGGATGGGTTCCCCACTGTTGGTTCTAGGTCTGAGGCAAGGCCGGCACAGCTCAACAAGTTGCTGAAGTATGTCCCTGTCTACCTTGTAGTGCTCTACTATCTCCAGATCACGTAGTCCCTGGTAGGTTACCCTGGATCTGAACACATTTCTCCTCCTCCTCAGTCTGAGTTGGTTGTCAGCATTATCCTCCTCACCACCCTCAGCCTCTAGCACATATTGATAGATCAAAGCAACAGCAGCCCCTAACATGGATTGTTAATTTTGTCAGTTTAAAATTCCCCTGAATGTGTACACCAATGGGTGTAGAGTGTGTGGGAAAAAACAGACTGAAACGTGTTTGCATAGTTTATAGCAGTATGCTGGGCTGCTGCCTGTGTAATTGGCTGATTCTGATACATTCCACTTGCCAGCTATGGTAGTTCTCCTTGATTGCCTTCCTTCTGCTGTTTCCCCCTTCCCATCTCCTCCCCATCTAAGCCCTGATGTGTGTTGAGCCTACCCGTTGCTCAACTGTAAACAGTTCTGCTATTTCCTGTTTTTTTTTGTTTGCTTGTTTTTGTTTTAGGCCCAGTGCACACTGCGCATACCCATTTAAGTAAACACTTTTAAGTAGAACTGGCCCTTCCCTGGGCGCAAACACGCTCTGCATTTTATGGAATAAGACAATACAGCCTCCGATACACCCCCCTTCCTTAGCTGTGCTTAACTAAGGGCAAACACAGGCCACTGAGCTCCAATGTGCTTACAGCAAGCATGACCCACCTCCTTTTCATGTTAGCTGCTCCTCCTGTCTACACGGTAGTGTTACAGCACCTACATGGTTAGGTGCACTCTGACACTTAGAAGAAATTTGTGATTCAGTATAAATCCCCTCATTTGCAAACACCACTGTCTTACTCCATAGTTACCACACACTGGGTCTTTCCCCTTAGCAACCACTGTTCCTTGGTATTGTTTTCATTCTGCATGCCATTGAATATAATGGCAAAATGTAGATTTCTGTAAAAAATGATATTTCCCCTTTTTTAAAAATTTTCGGCATGATTCCGTTTGCACGCCACTGCCCTATGCTTAAACAGCTGATATTGGACAAAAAAAGTTTTATTTTAAAAAATTAAAACTATTTACCATGCCAATGGCCATTGACATGCCTGCTACATATAACATATGCTTTATTTAGAGCTGTCATCCCTCCATTTTCTAATTTGCAGAAATGTCTTCAGCTAGTAACTGAACACATTTCTGCTTTTTACACTATTCCTGCATGGACACCTGCCTGTTTGCTAAATCGCTAATTCACCTCATTTGCATGTTTTTCACCAGCAAATAAGGTAATTAGCATTAGGCAGTGGTGTCCATGTAGGAATAGCATAGGCGCACTTGTGCATGTCCCGTTAGCCCTTTAATGAATCACTCAGCAGCCATATTCCGTGCAGCAGCTGCTGCACTATTCCTACACTCTGTGTAGGGTTTACTGAATCCTGGGGTATATTTTTCTTTTTCTGCTAACACAGGTAAAAATTGCAGACCTTCTTGCAAAGATATAATACACTGATCTACAATAACTCTGCAAACATCAAATTGAAGGCATACTAAAAAAATAAGAAAGGTTATGTAGCATTCTGTCGCATACTTTTTCTAATTCAGGCACAACTATGCCTAAATAAAGGAATAAAGAAAAAAACAATTACAATAAAAAATACTTTTTGTCAGTTAGTGCAATTCACCTTTTTAATGTTAAACTAAAAGTATTATGTAAGAAATAGCAATATATCTTGACAATGCAGCAGTACAGAAAATAGATAATTCTCAAAAATTGTTTTCTTAGCAGTATCTAACTCTCTGGATCAATACAATCTCCCCAGTATGATTCAAGGGCATTAGCTACACAATTAACTTTATGTAGTGCAGAGTCAGCCCTGTAAGCACTGTTAATATGCAAATAAGGTGTTAAATCATTAGCATCCCTGAACGACACAATCTATACAAAGTGTAGGGAAAGTAAACATTATGTGAGGACCTACACGATTACATCCACATGCCCTAGTAATGAAAGGATGAGCATTGAGAAATGTCCCTTGTTAATGGTTCAAAGATGCCTGTGATTAATCTGACTGCAGGAACAATCAACTTTCACAGTCTCCCCTCTTTGATGTACACCTACTCAGGGTGTATCAGGGAGAAGAGACGTAAGAAAAAAGTTTGAAAGTGCATTGACTGATTTAGAACAGTGATACTCCTAACAATCAAATGTTGGCTTTAATGACTGCTGTTATTGACTGTTAGTATGAAATGTTGTTCATATTCAAGGGAGTACTTTATGAATTGATAAAGATAACATATACAATAAAACGGAGATACAATTTCAATTAAGAAAGCATAGATAAGGGAATGAGGCACTATAAACAAAGAAAGGAATACATCTGCAGTGTTTTCAGACTTTGTTTAATATTATGTTAGCACATGAATATCATGTTTGCAATATCCCAATCATCCAGACATTTACTATCAAATGGGAAAGGACAACTTTCATAACTTGTTTCTGTTGCACATTCAATGTGACTTTGATAGAATGTCACATTACAGGCACATCTAAACACTTTTTCTCCTTGCTAATGTATGTCTTTGTCTGTGGAAACTATGGGAAATAATCTTAAATGATTGTTCTCACTACCTTTGTTTGAGTGTTTGAATCCGTATAGCTTTCCTTTTGCAAGATAAATTTGCTTAAACATGCAAAATGTATATGTAAAGTAGTAGATTAACAATGTTTTCTTCTATTGCTTGCGTGCCATTTGACATTGGGCTTCATTGCTTTTCAAAGCTAGCACAACAGCCCCTGTGGTTCCCGCGGTAGTGTCGCTCATTTTTCACTTCCTCGTTCCTCACCTCAGAAGCTCACCACAGAAGCCCCCTCCCCACCACCAAACAAGTAATTCCTCCTGCATCACCTCTGCAAACTCCCTGGAGCTTGCCTACCAGATTGACTCATAGAACTCCTGAAGACTGCCCTTAAAGTTTACTATTGAATTTCCTCACCTCAGAAGCTCACCACAGAAGCCCCCTCCTCACCACCAAACAAGGAATTCCTCCTGCATCACCTCTGCAAAGTCCATGGAGCTTGCCTACCAGATTGACTCATAGAACTCCTGAAGACCGCCCTTAAAGTTTACTATTGAATTTCCTCACCTCAGATGCTCACCACAGAAGCCCCCTCCCAACCACCAAACAAGGAATTCCTCCTGCATCACCTCTGCAAACTCCCTGGAGCTTGCCTACCAGATTGACTCATAGAACTCCTGAAGGCTGCCCTTAAAGTTTACTATTGAATTTTCTCACCTCAGAAGCTCACCACAGAAGCCCCCACCCCACCACCAAACAAGGAATTTATCCTGCATCACCTCTGTAAACTCCCTGGTGCTTGCCTACCAGATTGACTCATAGAACTCCTGAAGACTGCTCTTAAAGTTTACTATTAAATTTCCTCACCTCAGAAGCTCACCACAGAAGCCCCCTCCCCACCACCAAACAAGGAATTCCTCCTGCATCACCTCTGCAACTTCCCTGGAGCTTGCCTACCAGATTGACTCATAGAACTCCTGAAGACTGCCCTTAAAGTTTACAATTGAATGTAGGTAGCTTTAAACCATCTACTGTGTCTGTACTACCTACTTAGTAATACATTTACTTTTGTCTAACCTCCCTTGTAAGTGATTCAGCAGCCTACCGTGGACCACACGGACATACTCTCTCCCCCAAGTCACCTTAGTCCCAGATACTTTCACAACGAAAGTTTCAAGTAATCTGCTCACCATTGCTGCTTGCTTTCCTCATTCTCACTACTAGGTGGCAGTACCCTCTAACCAAATGCCGATGCAACTGTAATGTTACCTGGCTTCCCTCCTATTAACCTGACTCCCTAACTTAAGAGACTGTATTCTATTTTTGCTCTCTCTCTGACTACAATCTGTTTTTTTCACCTCCTGTACAACTTTAACTTTCTGACTCATAACACCTTTTACATCCCTACAAAATACTCGTCCTTTTCTGGTTCTATATTTACCATACCTGCTATCCTTTCTATATCATCAGCAGTAGTAGCTGATACTTTTTTCACTGTCGAGCTCTCTCCTTTTGGTCATCTGTCCTTAGTACTCCTCCCTGCCCACTACTTTTAGTTCCCGCCTCATATTCCCCCCTGAACTCCTCTCCTTATATCCCCTCCTCATACATCACCTGCCCTGCCCTGTATCTATTTCTAGAGGTCAAGATCTGTGATGCTGTCTTTTCAAAGCTAGCATAACAGCCCCTGTGGTCCCCACGGTAGTGCTGCTCATTTTTCACTTCCTCGGTAAGTTTTAAACAAAAAGTCTAGCTTGTTTTTTTGTTTAGTTTAAATAATCTGTATATCCTGGAGGTCTGCTTGCATTTTATGTGACATCCTAATTATTGTGCCTAGCTTGTTTTATTAGTATTAAGAAGCGGTATATCCTGGAGATCTGCTTGCATTCATGGGCATACTAATTATTGTGCCGTAGACACTGCTTATAATTTATGGGTCATTATTTTCCTGACGATCAGCATGAATCACTGAAACCCTCTAATATTGTGCATTATTCATGGTTTTTAGCCTTGTTGGTACCTAACTCACTATCCAGTGCTCTGTCTGCGATTCACCTTTGTCTGTGCTCTTCCCTCACTACGGTGACTAAATTGGCATCTTACAAAACGCTTTCCATAATTACTAGCATATCGCTAGCTATACCTAGTAGCCAGCTGTAAGCTACCCACGTGGTTTTCCCTTAGAGTTACTCACTATCTATATTGGGCGAGCCCCATTGAGGCTTCTATCTTAGCATTTTTTACTGCGCTTTGAGGCTTCTTTCCTAGCGTTTTTAGATATCCATGCTGAGAAGCTTTGAGGCTTCTTTCTTAGCGCTTTTAGCTATCCATACTGAGCAAGATCAAATGCCACCAAAGCGTGTCTCTATACACGTGCGTCTGAGAGCCCCTCTGAGGCTACTTACTTAGTGTTTTTAGCTAACCATACCAAGCAAGATCAAACGCCTTCAAAGTGTGTCTCAACACGGGCGCAATCCCTTTCACACGCTAAGAGTGGCTGCTCTTGCTCGCAAACCACCCCCATCATCGACTGGTTCTTTTTCCCCTGTTATACTATGTTTTATGTTTAAAGAGTTGTACTTTGCCTCAATTGTTTCTGGTTTTTCCCCTGTTATACTATGTTTTATGTTTAAAGAGCTGTACTTTGCCTCACTTGTTTCTGGTTTCAAAATTCTTATTATACCCATAACATTTGATTATTTGGTGTCTGTCTCTGCCTACCAGACAGTGAATTGAATGTATTAAGTGCTGTGCATTAACTTAACTGCCTTTCTTAAAATAATTTACCTGGCTGCTTAAGTACTCTGTCTGCCTATCAGACAGAGAGTTGAATGCATTAAATGCTGTGCATTACCTTAATTGCCTTTCTTAAAATATGTACCTGCCTGCTTGATTAAGTACTCTATCTGCCTAACACATGGAGAAAGGACACATCCTTCTACAGATATCTGCTTTTGATTCCTCTAGGTAGTGCTCTAGACATTGTGATAAATCTAGATTGTGTAAAAGACTGTGCTGGAACTCATCTTTGCTAGAACAACTGTTTAGATAACCCTGTTAGACTTTAATGTTCTGATTTCCTCTGTATCTGTTAAGCTGTATTTTTAAAGTGCTCTGCATTGCCTTTTATATTACTTTACTGGTTGATTATCTGCTTGTACTGTCTCTACTGTGATATGTACTGCCTGTTATATTTACTCTGATTGTTGGCTAGCTTAGTTTTAGTTTTCCCCATCACTTTACCAGGCTGGTGCACTGTGATAAAGTTGGGTTTTGTACAGTGATTGAGTTATTAATGCTGCATGCTATTCTACTCTCCTTTGCACTTTCTAATAGCTGTACTTTTGCTGCTTATTACCTCTATTCTCTTACCACTCTCCTATACATTTCCCCTTCTTCTATGTCTACCCTTTGAACTCTCTATCTATCTACAATTACCACTTCTACAACTATCCCTTGAGCTCTGTATATATCTACTAAAGTCTTATATACTATTCCTTCCTACTGAATATTCCCCCTTACTCCTTCCTCTCTTTACATGCAGTTTTAACCATTTTATGAACCTAACCTAGTCTATCTCTCCTCTCCTTTACAGTTCCTCACCTCAGAAGCTCACCACAGAAGCCCCCTCCACACCACCAAAGAAGGAATTCCTCCTGCATCACCTCTGCAAACTCCCTGGAGCTTGCCTACCAGATTGACTCATAGAACTCCTGAAGACTGCCCTTAAATTTTACAATTGAATGTAGGTAGCCTTAAACCATCTACTGTGTCTGTACTACCTACTTAGTAATACATTTACTTTTGTCTAACCTCCCTTGTAAGTGATTCAGCAGCCTACCGTGGACCACACGGACATACTCTCTCCCCCCAAGTCACCTTAGTCCCAGATACTTTCACAGCGAAAGTTGCAAGTAATCTGCTCACCATTGCTGCCTGCTTTCCTCATTCTCACCACTAGGTGGCAGTACCCTCTAACCAAATGCCGATGCAACTGTAATGTTACCTGGCTTCCCTCCTATTAACCTGACTCCTTAACTTAAGAGCCTGTATTCTATTTTTGTTCTTTCTCTGACTACAATCTGTTTTTTTTTCACCCCTGTACAACTTTAACATTCTGACTTATAACACCTCTTACATCCCTACAAAATACTTGTCCTTTTCTGGTTCTATATTTACCATACCTGCTATCCTTTCTATATCATCAGCAGTAGTAGCTGATACTTTTTTCACTGTCGAGCTCTCTCCTTTTCTGGTTCTATATTTACCATACCTGCTATCCTTTCTATATCATCAGCAGTAGTAGCTGATACTTTTTTCACTGTCGAGCTCTCTCCTTTTGGTCTTCCCCACTCCATTCACCCTGCGGGCTCACTCCGCCCCCCTACCCTACCCCCAATTCCCACCCACCCCAACTACATCTAGATTTATACCCTCATAGCCAGTCCTACTTCCTCTCCATCGACTAAACACACCCTCATAGCCACTCCTACTTCCTGTTCATCATCTAACCAGACCATCATCTTCCTATCCCCACCCCCATATATAACACACCTTCATCACATTTCTCCTACCTCCTTACTCAACACTTACTTTGCCTATCAAAACCCCAATATGTTTATAAAATATTCAACCCTCCCTATTCAACTACTACTCCTTCTCAACCTTTCCTATATCTACTATCTTACCGAACCTAATCTCATCAGCCACACCCCACTCCTACACACAACCTACCCACACCACACATCACTAACCTACTATTATAACTCCATCTCTCCTGAACTATATCCCATCAACCATAACCTATGTTTTCATTACAAACTAATCCCTCCTCATAAAACCTCAACACCCACTCTCCCCTCCATATCCTCCACTAATTTTTCAACCCACACCTCCCATTCAAAACAATCCAAATACCACTACTACTTATCTCAACTTCTAACTTCCATACTTTTATCTGGCAATATACACCCCAACCCAGGCCCAAACCGCTCTTCCTCAATATCTAAATCCATCCTATTTGCATCTCTTAATGCACAAAGCTTAACTAACAAAATTCCAAATCTGCATGCCTGGCTACTTCATAACAAACCAGACATCCTAGCCATTTCTGAAACCTGGCTAAAACCTCATATAAAAAAATGAAGAGATAGTGCCACCCAATTACTCTATCATCAGAACAGATAGAACCCATAAAAAGGGTGGTGGAGTAGCTCTACTCTATTCATCCTCCCTATGCATAACACCTTGTAATAAAGTCATTCCCCAATTTGACAATGCAGAATTAATACTTGCCCATCTTCAGTTAAACAAACACAAATATATATACATAGCCTCCCTTTACATACCCCCTGGAAACAATATCCCAATACTCGAAAAGATCCTCTCCTGGCTTTCAACTAACATCTGTAATGAAATTATAATCATGGGAGACACCAACATTAACTGGTCCTCCATTGTATCCCCTACTGAGTCCCTCAGCATCAACCTATATAACTACTCTCAACTCATCAACTCCATAACTAGGCCATGCAAAGACCTCACTAGTGGAAACATCTTAGACTGGATTCTAGTCTCCCACCCTCACTACTACCCTAACAGTGGAACGCTTCCTGACTCCCTCAGCGACCACCTTCCCATCTTCACAACACGTCTTTCTTCTCCCCTACAAGTTACTCATAACTACATCACTACCCGATACCATAAAAACTTTAACCCAGAAGCTTTCTCAGACTCCCTAAAATCCATTAACTGGTACCCTTTAAAAAATCTACCCCTCGAAAATGCAATCACTCACTTCAATACTACCTTTCTAAATCTTCTAGATACTCATGCTCCCTTAATAACCAAAAGAATAAAAAAGAAATCCACCCCCTGGTTCACAAAAAACATGCTAACCAACATGCGACTTACAGACAAAGCCTGGACACAATACCACAGGAACAAATCCACATCTACCCTCAATGAATACAAAACTCTTTGTAACTCAGTTAAAAAGCTTATCTATGCAGACCGTCAAAACTACTTCTCCCAACTTCAAAGCAACCACAAAACCAACCCACAAAGGTTCTGGAGAGGTATAACTGCCCTCTTAAAACCTGGTACTACAGAAAAACCAATACCTTGCCCAAATGTACAAGACACTGATCTTGCCACACAATTCAACTCTTTTTTCATAGATTCTATTTCCAAACTTACCTCCTATTTTCAAATATCAATCCACCGACTACCTCCACTTCTCCTCACCCAACTCCCCCTCCATCTTCTTTCTCTGATCCCCCTCCCTCTCAACCCCCACCCTTCCACATTAAAACTATTCCTACTTCTACCATAAAAAAACTCCTACAGAAACTAAAACCATGCACCAATGCCCCTGATAACATACCCTCATACTTCCTCAGCATAGCTGCCAAAGCCATTGCTCTCCCTATCAGTATCCTAATCAACTGCTCTATCCAAGAATGCATTGTTCTTCAAAGGAAAAAAGCTTACATCATTCCTCTGCATAAAGGTGGAACTAATATTAATATTACCAACTTCCTTCCCATCGCCATCCTCTCCCCCATTTCAAAAATCCTAGAGAAATGTATCCATTTTCAACTCCTTCCCCATCTCTTAGATAACAACTTATTAACTTCTACCCAGCATGGATTCAGACCCCATCACAGCACCATGACAGCCCTCCTATCCTTCATAGAAACTGTGAATAAAGCTAGAGATTCTGGCCTCATTGTATCTACCATCCTACTCGATCTCTCTAAGGCCTTTGACACTATCTCTCATAACCTACTTCTTACTAAGCTATCTAACCTAAACCTTTCATCATCATCCCTGACTTGGTTCACCAGCTATCTCTCCAATAGGCAACAAGCTGTCCAAGTGGAAGAAAGCCACTTCCTCCTTTCTCAACACCTCCCACAGGTGTCCCACAAGGTTCTATACTGGGCCCCCTCCTCTTCAATATTTTCATTAATGACTTTTTCCACTCTATCCCTCTTGCAAACATTATTCAATATGCAGATGATTCCACAATTATCTGTGCTGCCACATCCATCCCAGCTCTTTTAAAACTTACTCAAGTTGCCTTTTCCTCCACAGAACAGTGGATGAAAGACAACCATCTAGCACTCAATGCTGCTAAAACTAAACTAATGATATTTACTCCTTCTAAAACTATAACTTTGATAGAAATTTATTCTCCATCCCCAGCCAAAATAACACACCTCTTGAGCTGGTATCTGAAACCAAACTATTAGGAGTCCAAATCGATGACAAGCTTAAATTCAACTCCCATCTACTACTAAACATAAAAAAACCCACCAAAAACTTGGCATGCTCTACCAACACAATCAGTTCCTCACCTCAACTACAAAACGTACTCTTTTTACCACATTTCTCCTTCCCTCCCTTCTCTATGGTGCCCCTCTTCTAACAAACCTACAATCATATCTCAAAACCAAACTGTCCTCTTGCTACAATAAAATAGCGAGATTTGCCACCAACAACAAATCATCAACCCATCACTGTGTACCTCTCCACAAACTCAACTGGCTAGAACTTCCCAACTACCTCTCTTATACTCAGCTCACCTATGCTCATAAACTCATATTCCAGCCATACCTCTGTCCCTCCCTCTCAACTACCTTTAAAATGCACCACACCCAAAGGCTTCTAAGATCAAACAATCAAAACCTTATTGAGGTTTACAGACCCCTCCAGGACAAAACCTCCTGTCCTTCTCACTAGCACGCCTATGGAACTCCCTTCCCCCCTCCATACGTACAACCACTAGCCTCCCATACTTTAAAAAATTACTTCACTCTCATCTAACATCCACATGGCAATGCCCCTGCTCCCATCCCCCATAACCTACTCTTCACTCTTTCTTCTCTTCCCCTTCTTACAAATCCCAGTTAGCAAATCCATGCTTGCTTATAGTATACAACTCCTTACTTGTACCTAGCAATCTCTTAGCCTACTGCATCTAACTACCTATCCCACTAGAAAAAAAAACACATTTGACTTTTAATATTTTTGCATTTATTACTTTTTATTAAAATATGTTTGATCTGTCTTATAACCAGAAATTGTACAATGTTAATCTCTGTAATCTTCATGTAATCTTTGTGTGGAACTTAATCTTTGAATAATCTGTATGTGGAGCTTTTCTCCCCAGGACTCCATTGAAAATGGGTTCTTTAGGCCCAATGGACTATCCTGGTTAAACAACTGCAAATAAAATAAAATAAATTGGCTGTCAGTGATCAATGGCATTATACTGCCCAAGGTAAAAAGTGACAAATTTTATTTGGACTGTCATCAATACCTTAATGAAGACTGTCGTACTTTCTTCAATACTGAGTGAAAAAATTCAAGTTGTCACACTCCTATTTCTGTGACATAACGTGTACATTTATTGAGCTTAAGGAAGCAGTACAAGTGATGAAATGATAGAAACCTGTTCCTAGATCAATTTACTGAGGAGGACTTAATATATCTTGACACTCATTTTGGTGTATGAATGTGTTGATGTGGGAAACTCAAGCAAGGTCAGTCTTGACTAAAACTAACAGATAAGTCATTTGAAATTATGTCAATATTAATTGCATGTGCTGTGTCAATAATGAAAGCATTTCTGCTGTTCCGTGTAGATTTCTGAATTCCCATGGTATTAACTAAGGGCGTGATATTGTGACCCATACATGATAGTAATGATGTGGCAATGAGATGTGCGAAGGATGAATGTATTAGTATATTGCAGTACTAGCTGTGGTCAATGCTAGATATACACTGTGGCTCAATTCATGTGTCTCCAAGTTGTTATTGCCAAAAGAGATGTTTGAGTGCTTCTGATAAATATTGCCGTCTACATTTGGACTCACTTGGCAGTCTAAAATTAACTTAAATGGCTCAAGGAAAAAAGTGAAAAAATTTAGTTTAGGATGCTTTATGTAGTGCAAATCAGCCTGTGGGCATTGGGTGGCCGTAAGCACTCTGAATAGTAGTCAGAGCTGTCAGGCTTTCTCTGTGGAGCAAGGTGCAAATGGAGTAGCACAGAGAAAAAAAGGATAACTGACACGTGGTTCAAATCCACATAACTGATAATTTTACAGAGACTTGCCCGCATACATATTTAATCACACTTTGTGATATCATTGTGCTGTTGTTTAAAAAGCAGCTCCGTCACTATTGCTGACAACATGTGAACATTTGTCTATCCACTTTCACATTATTGGTCATTAACTGCAAGTTTGATAATGCGTTCCACAAAGTACATTTCTGATGTTGAAATGATAGGTGAGAAGGATGAATGCTTAAACCTGAATGCACTTCTTGCTCTGGTCATTATTACAGATACCCACTGATTGCATTTAATTTACTATCAGCCTTTTTCTATATAGTATATCTTTCTAATATCGCTTCTGTTTGTTCTCTGCTTAGTAGTGCTTAAAATGGTTTACTACCTAAGGAAAAAAGTGAATAATTTAGTTAGGATACCTTATGTACAGCAAATATGCCCGGCATTGTTTTGTGGCCCTCCAACCATGGGTAGTGCATACTATAAAGAATGCACTGACAGATGTCCAGTTCTGTGGCACAAGGTGTAAATAAAGTGAATTGAGAGAAGGAAGGCACATGAAGCAATGTTCAAATCCTGTTTAGAGATCACACTGCAATTATTTAAAATATGTAATATTTTTAATTTTTCAGTCATTTTAATTTGCATTTGATCTCTACTTGGCAGTAAGCAAATATGGTTCACTACCCAAGGAAAAAAGTGAAAATTTTAGTTTAGGTTGCCTATTGCCTTATGTAGAACAATCACACCTGGCAACATTGTGCTTTTCTCTGCGCTCTGGATAGCACAGACTGAACAAATTCCACCAGTCACATTCCTATCTCTGTGGCTTGAGGTGTAAGTCTAGTGAGTTTAGATAATGAACACAAATGTCTAAGGGTTTGAATCCAGCTAAAAGATACTTTTACAATGGGTGTAAGAATCCAATTTGCAACAACGGTACAGAAAAATGATACTATCAAACAGGTTTCTTTCAAGTGATGTATCAGTATGTTATAATGACTCATCACATATCCTAACTATGTTTTTAGAACAGTTATGTCTTGTGAACTATGTATGTAACATATACCACATATACTAACTTGTATTAATCAGCTCATTCAACTGCATCCATCTGAAATATATATACAAAATTAAATAATGACTTTTGCATAAGAATGCATTCCCAGGACACATTAAAATCATACACTTACAGTCTTCTATGAAGTGTATCTTCATTCATTCCCAAATTAGTATAATTCTAATTTCCATGCATGAAAGATAGTTCTCCTGTAGCAATGTTAATTAATAAGCTAAGCTCATCAGATCTGACCATAATACAGCATTACATGAAATAAAAATTAAATCTGGGGATCCAGCAAAACCAAATACCTTTAGCAAGTATTCTAAGGCTAACCTCTCTCTATGAAGCCACATATTGCCGAAATTTCAAGCACCCCCAACCCAGTAAACACCACTGAATACACTAAGCTATTTACAAAATCTCTGTATAGCCATATTGATAGCTGTATAGACTGAGCTGTGCCTACTCCAATTAAGAATAAGACAAACTCAAAAGACAAGCCACCCTGGTGGAATCGCACTATCAATCTGTTATACAACAAAAGAAAAAGATCTTGAACAAGCATAGTAGGAACAAATCCATACATATTAAAAGTCCCTTGGCCAATCTAAACAGGCAGCCAAGAGGGTTTATTAATACTTGAAAGGCAAAATCTGAAGAAAAAATATCTTCTCAAGCAAAGGGCAACCACAAAACTTTCTACTGCTATTTCTGTAACCTCAAAGAAAATACACAACAATTCACAGGACTTACTGTAAATGGCATGATCCACACTGAACCGGTGGATATTGCCAACATTTTGGATGACATGTTCAGCTCAAATTCCCCTCCCCCAGCCAGCTCAGGCCACATTGATAAACTTACTCAGCTGGAGGCCAACTTGTATATTGTCAGATAGGTTCTAAATGGTTCACAATGCACATAGGCAAAATAGGTGACTAACTCCACCAGTAGATCCGCAACCAGTGGTGTTCCACAGGGATCTGCGCTGGGGACCCTATTGTTTGGAATCTACTTCTCAGATGTGCAGGCTAAAACGAAAGGTCTATGGATGACAAAGTTTGCTGATGGTTGCAAACGGTGCCATCATTGAGTCCACAAATTATGTCGACATCCTTCAAGAGGGGCTTACATAGACAAACAACTGGTGTCAAAGTCATGGGCTAAAGATCAATGCAAAAAAATGGGTTATTATCCCCTTTGGCAACGGCAACATTCCTGTATATTACTGCATTAATAACAACACCCTGAGCATGCAATCAGTGGTGAGAGATTTGTCACAGGTTGACAGGAACCTTTCCTTTAGCCACCATATCTCCAAAGTGGTAAGAAAGATTTTCTAGGTTGCCCGCCTCATAAGTAAGGGCACTGCATCCACAACAAAACAAGTTATAATCCCCTGTATTCCTCACTCATCAGGCCAATAATAAAGTACAATGTACCTTTGGTATGTACCTTACCAGGCACCAGCAGCAACTGGAAAGACCTCAAAGGTTTCTTAGAAAGAAAATTCAGGATCTTGAGCATATGTCATACACTGACAGACTGAAATCACTGTCACTATACTCTGTGTATTGCAGGCTACTCAGTGGTGACATCTATCTTGCATATAAAGCAATCTCAGATCTTGCTTTAATGGAAATGCTGTGCATTTGCAAATCAAATGGTATAAGATGCACTCACTCTAAGGAGCTCAACCTAGAATGTGACATCAACAGGACTTGGTGGAGAGACAGATATGTCTCACAGAGGTTACTTCTCCTCTGGCACAAACTTCCAATTCAGGTAAAGAGGAGCCCCTCATTGACCCTATTTAGGTGCAATTTGAATGATTGGATAGGAAACTGGAAATTCATCCCAGGAGTTTCATCTGTGTCCTTCTTGGACAGGAGCAGTATTTGTTGACTTACTTTTGCTTAGTACCTTGATATTCTTGGGAACAGGGATTGTACTTGGCTAGGCTTTTAACAGCCCTAAGGCCATTAGCCTAGTAATGTCCTAGGATCCTATGATCACTGTATTCACTTTCCTACCAATTACTGAGGGGTGATCTGCACTCGACCTACAAGGCAGTATCTGTCCCAGCCCTGATGGAAATGTTGCATATTCACAAAACTAACTGCATGAGGGTTACCAGCTCCAAAGATCTAAACCTGATCTCTGACATGAATAGATCATACTGTACTTTTTTCATTTTGGGGGGGTAGTTATAATTTATTAACAATCTGCTATTTGCAGAATTTGCTGCTGAAAATGAGTAATCAACAGCACAAAGATTTGCACTGGCCACTGTAGCTTGGCCTGCCATATGTCCACATATAGCAGGACAGACACCCAGCACTTCAGGGTCACAAACCATCAGTGTTACCTCTACAATCCCTGCCCTACCTGCTCCAAACGCATCAGATAGATCTGCCCCAGCTGCTGGTGCAGCAGTATACTGTGAGAGCTATTGCTGGAGTTGGTGATTTTCTGACCAAGCAGGAGATGACCGGGCTGGTGGAGGATGTAATGGAGAGGGACCTTGGTGCTCATAGCAGCAGAGTAAAAAGGTGCTGTGGTGCATTGCAAAGATGATGCCATATTCGGCACTGGTCCAGGGAGCTTCAGCAGAAGACAGTGATGACAATTGTGAGGGTGGGGACTACATTTTCACTGTTATCAAGTTGGACATGGGTGTGCCTCAAATGCCCCCCCCATCCCCAGTCATGGTTTATCTCAACCTTTTGACTCCATCACCATCCCTGTCTGTCTTGTATATCCTGTATGTTTGTGCATGCTTTTTAACCTACCCATCCTGCCTGACCCTCTCATTCCTAACCACCTTTCCTAACATTACTGTCTCTCCCCAAAAAAGGGTCTATATCACCACATCAAATGGTGATAAGTTTAAATGCCCTTTGTTCGAACCTAAAAGTCTGAAAACCCCAAACAGCAAACTCACGGAATGGCGATTTTTTTTCCCCAGGGAAAAATAATCGCTGCTCCGTGAAAAAAAAATCATAACTTTAAAACAAACTGAAGTGGGGGCTTTGCCCCCCACAACTCCCCTACTTAAATATACCAACTCTGAGATCACAGTACAATGGAAGAATTAGCAAAGCCCCAAAGATGGCCCACCAATTTTTTTTTCATTGGGAAAAAAAAATTGATGTTCCGTAACTTCACAGTTTAGGGCTTTCGGACTTTTCGGTTCAAACAAAGGGCATTCAAACTTATCACCATTCAATGTGGTCATATAGACCCCCCAAAAATAATAAAAACTGGGCATCTTTTCCACAAACAAATTATGCCATATGCATAGCTCTCCACTTCACCTATGTGTCATCGTGACACAATTGATTTAGTCCAATTACCATACAATATTATTCTGTTGTTTTCACCCATCGCTGGTGTGGCGACTCTGTAAAGTCATGAAATTTTACTTTCATGTTGTGAAGAAGTGGATAGCTATGGTGCTCATCCATGACCCTCCTGCACATTTCTGTATTCTTTCCCCTGTGTCTTACCTTCTGCTTGCCAACCTCATTTTCACCACTGTCCTATCCAACCCTTTTTTCACACATTTATTATGGCCAAAAAAAATAGACTCACACACAACACACATGGCCAGAAATGGCCCATGGAATAGCCTTCACATTATGTCTGTGGCATTTGTGGAGAGTGGCATAGCATAGCAATGCTGAGTGACAGTGAATGTTGTTTAACTTCTTTTTGCATAAGCTTATGATTTCAATATAATCTGCAATGGCCCAGTTACTTTCACTCAAATGCTTTTAAATTTACTACACTATGAAAATATAGTGGAAAAGGCAGACTAAAGGCAGTACTATGGGACAGTTAATGTAACTGTTTTTGGGCTTTTGAGTGTAATGAAGTAGGAGATCCTATGTGGCGTATTGAGTTAATTGCCCTGTTTGTAGCCTGATGTTTTTGCAGTGTCATGTGTTTGATTACAGCTGTACATCAATTTATTAATTCATGACATTTCATATTCCTGTCATATATTTGTCTGTGTGAGAGTGTGTGTAACACTTGTTGCTGTATCTACTTCCCTGAGAAGAATATATTTAACTGTTCACACAGCTCTCTTATCCCACTTTTTACTAAAACATCCTGTATGAAACTCACTGATGAGGTCAACATGACAAAAGTGCACTGGCTCCCCTTAAAGTTTCAGACTTCTCCGGTGGTGCTTGTGACTAATGCAGTGCTTTCTACTTTGTGTAACTAAATAGGCAAGACATTTGATGCTCAACATGGGAAATTTGGGAGTGTGCGTGTGTGTGTGTGTGTGTGTGTGTGTGTGTGTGTGTGTGTGTGTGTGTGTGTGTGTGTGTGTGTGGTAATGCTTCATGTTGTATTCACTTCTCCTGAAGAGATTACATTTAAATTTGCACACAACTAACTTATCTCACTTTTACTGAATCACACTGATAAAGTCATCCTGACAAAAGTTCACTTTCTTGCCTTAAAAATCAGATTTCTGCTGTGGTGCTTGCAATTGATACTGTGCTTTCTACATTGTGTAGTTAGAAAGGTAGGGGGTTCAGTGTTCAATATGGGGAACTTATGTGTGTGAGTGGGGGTGCTTTCAGTTAGGTGAGCATGTGCTCAATCAGTTTCTACTCTGCATAAACTTTTTAAACTGGTAGATGTCTCCACCATCCCCTAATCCCACCTCGCACAATGACAACTTCTTTTTAACACAAGGGTATAGCTAGCATACCTCTTAACATTTTACAAAAAGAAATCTGGTCAAAAACTTAAATAATGGGGGAAAGGCCCAAAAAAAATGTCAAATTTTAAATATTGCCCTAATAAACGTAGAAAGTTGCATAATAGCAGGGTTTATGTTAGCATGCATTTTCTGAAGGATATAAAGTCTGAAACTCAAATGTGTCATTATGTAGTGACTTCAGTCCTCATTTATTTGACAGACAATCACAAATTTTATGAGGAACAGACCAAAAATATGAGTTTAAAAAGAGGATATTCTGCAAAAATCTGGAGAGTTGAGAGGTATGGTTGCTAGGCATAGAGTTTTTACTTTACTGAGTACAAATAAAGAAACTGTGGCTTTCTTAGGCAATACTCTGTCCACAACTGCCTAAAGTAATGCTTTCAATAAGAGTCTCATTTATTGAAAAAATATCTATCTCATGTTTTAGACGCAAAGTGATGCAAATATTTAAGTGTGGGGGCATTTCCATTTTTCAAATGACAGATGGTCTGTAGAGCAGTAATAACAGAAAATGATTACAAAATTATATTCTCTGCCGACACATTGGTGCAATACAATGATGAAGTAATTATTTTGCAAGTGAACTGTTGCAATTCAAATGTCAGAGTTCTCCTTTGATGCTTGCATGTCTTAAACTATTCTCTGGAATGTGTAAATAGATATGTAGGAGGTTTGAATACAGCAGTGCTTAACTTCTACAAGTCTGTGTGGCTGCAAATAAATTCAGAATTGGTTTACACACATTTGCAGTGGTAACTCTTACAACCACAGATGTATATAAAAGTTATTTTGCCAGACACATATCCTTGACTGTACAGTGCTGATGTCATCCTATCATAGATACTGTATGTCTCAGTTGTATTCAGTGTTCTCCTGTGGTGCTGCTGCTGAAAATGTGCTGTTCAGATGGTGTAAGTGGAGCAGTATGTGGTTTAGTCCATGGCTGCTTAAATAGAGTGACTGTGATTACTGTAATTTACTGTTGGTCACCTCACAATCACTTTTATGTATACTTGTACTTATGAGATGATGGTACGCTGTTACAATAGCAAATCGTATCATCCTGAGGGAAAAATAAAGTTTTGGCCCCACAATGATTACATAATGCTCCCATAACTGCAGCATCTCACAGTTGGTATGCCAGTTCTCCTGTGTTGTGTGACTTTAATACTGTGCTTTGTACATTGTGTAACTAAATATGAATGATGTTTAAGGCCAGCTGTGAGTGTATCTTTCACCCCATACTGTGTATACTGGTCTTCAAATACATATATTATATGTAGCTGTACAGTGTTACTGTGCAGTTCAACCACTTTTTAGCATAAACAATGAGTTAATAAACAGTGTTGATGTCACCCATTTAAATGTGTACTGCCCCTTCAACATGTCATGTGGCACTTGTGTTAGGGCACTAATTTTTAGCCTCTGATCTTGGGCAGTTAGATCAAATCGAGCCATTACTGCTCAGACTATGTTGTGTCAGTCTTATTGTGACTGTACATGTCACTAACACTGTTGTCAAACACATTTGCGGTGTACATGTATAAATGTTGATTCCTCTTGCAAAAAGCTATGATAATATGTCATATAGCAATGTTTTTATTCTGATGACGTGATTACATTTTCTTTACATAACATATGTAGGAAGCAATATCCTCTAGCATGGGAGAATGAGATAACATCAAGGCCTATGGCTTCTTTTGGAGTGGGAGCTTGGTGCAATGGTTAAGATGTTTACTTTACAGACAGAAGGTGCAGAGTTCGATTTCCTCCTATGATCCTGTACCTCACCAACCTTCTTCAAGCGCAAACTTGATGAGTGGATGGGAAACCATAAATTTGTCCCAGGGGTTTCACTTCTGTTCCTCATTGATGGGGTGACAGGTGCTGACGGAGGTTTCTTTTTTGCGGATAAACCCTTGGTTAGGCTTGTAAAGGCCCCCAGGGCCATTAGCCTAGTAACCTCCTATGATGGTGTTGTTGACTTAGTACAGTAATTGCAGGCACATATATCCATTAGGTTTAACCTAATGGTTAAGGTGTTTGCCTTACAAACACAAGGTGCAGGGTTTGAGTCTCACAAGCAATAATTGGCTAGACTTAAAATGACTCACAAGGGCAGTTAGCTTAGTATGAACCTATTACAGCAATAACATGATGTAATGCCTTCAAATACTGACATATCTCACAATTATAGTGACACTTCTACCATGGCACATTTGTCCTGTACAATATCATGTATTTCTTTTGTCAAATGCTCATGTATTCAACATCCACATTCAGTGCCTTTTAGCATTGTTCTGCCTTATACTGTAATGCATGAATGGCTTCCACCACAGTTATAATGTGTCCATTTATGGTGGGAGAGGCCTCCACCATCCCTTTTATCTCAGAGATTGTTTACAGCACATACATGGAATAAGTTAGCATAGGTGAAGTGTCACAATAGTATTCAGACTTCTGCTGTGATACTTGTGGTTGATCCACATATCATTAATCAGTAGAGTCACATAGCTTGCTGTTCAATTCCTGAAAGAGGAAACATTATATGAATGCACTGATGTTACATAAACACCCCTGTATCTATTTATTCTTATCCATTTTTATATTGGACAATGATATATCATCACAGGTTATGACTGCATGGCAGGGAAATAGTTATTTGAGGCATGTCATGCTGGGAGTGCTGATGTGGCAAGTGCATTGAGCACTGGCTTGTGTAGAATACCTACACAGATAGACTAGTGTTCTATTCTGGGACAATATGTGTAACACAATAAAAATAGCTTCCTTGTCAAAGAAGCATTGAGATTTTACTACTCGCTATTGTGTGGACAGTAACATGCTAAGCTCCTTTCTAGCATTCTGACTAAATCTGATTGTTCATATTGTATTACTAACTCCTTTCTTAATGCACACATTGAATCCAATTATATGTAACAGCTACTATTGCTATCTGATGTGGCACATGCAGTCAATACAGATGTTTATAGAAAGCATTATATAATAGGCAGGGGGTTGAATCTGGTAACATCTGTCTGTCAGACAATAGTGGCTTACACACAGACAATAGTTATTTCACACTCAGAGGGCCACCTTTTTCAGGTCTTGTCCTACATGATAGGGCACCCATACACCTTATGGCAGGAAAGTGCTGTAAGTCCTTCAAGGGTGTTGATCATGACATGACTGATATCTGTATTTCTACAGCACCCATGTCTGTTATGCATCTCTCTGATATCTATCCTGGCATTTGTTTGAACATGACATGATGTGAATGTTTATTATATCAGTCATTGCTCACATGCATTACCTATTTTCAGGATAATTATGCTCTATATTGCATGCCTTCATTTGGATGTTTCTTTAATACTGCAGTTGTTTTCATCACAGTATGCAGCTTAATGGCAGATGAGGGTTCCATAAACATTTCTTACTGTACAGAATACTGCCAGATCATCGGCAACTGTGATTGGTTCTTTGTTATAACACTTTCTTTTATATTGCTGCTGTTGAATTGCTGTTATCTCACTGTTCTCTGTAATTTCATGTGAGCGTGCCCAGGTTAATGATATCTGAGATATTTGAAAATCAGCAATAGAAAACTTGAACTCATGACATGTCATCCAATCTGTGTAGCCATTTGTCACGTATGTATGTTGTGTGTTATTAGATTACCATTTATCATTTGCATGACTATGCAACATTTGCTTGTCTAGTACATGTTCATAGGTGATAAACCAATTTTCTATGGGTGCCACTATCATTTCTTTACAAAAACATGTCCATTTCTGATGAACCTGACATTACAGCTGTAACATCTATTTGGTCCTGTGAATACATATTTAGATGGGGAATACAGCAGTGATGTCAGCTTGCATAAATAAATTCCCTTTATATACATCTCATATGTAATAACTGCAGTCTGTGCATTCATCCCATAACATATCTTTTGTCCTTGCTGTTATCTTAACTCAGCATTTAATTGACATGCATATCACATTTTCACTCATCTGTCTTAGACTGCTTTATATACCTATCACATCCTTTGTTCATAGGTTCATAGGTTCATAGGTTCATACTAGGCTATCTGCCCGAGGGCATTTATAAGCCTAGCCCATTGTTTTGTGGCTTACGCCACCCCTTTAGTATGGGGAACTATACCCATTATTTTGCTGTGCCTCTGTCGAGCAGTGACACTGAGGTAATTCCTGGGGTATATCTGCGATCTCCCATCCATTGGTCAAGATTTCTCTTGAACAAGGCCAGCGAGGTGCTCTGCCTCACATGTACCGGGATTTTGTTCCACAGCATAGGGAGTCTTTGGGTGATGAATCTATCCCTCCAGCACGTCCTATTAATAGCCGTGTCGAGGTTTAAGTCTCCCGCCCTTGTGGCTCTGATGGATCTAGATTTTTGAGGTGAAGCATATTCATCAAATCTGGGTTTGACATGGCCTTGTATGTTAGGCAAAGGTCACCTCTGAGTAGCGTGGCGACTGAATAGAGCTGGAGTTCTTTCAGTCGGGCAGCATAGGACAGATTTTTGAGACCCTTTATCCTTTTGGTGAGGAACTTTTGTGGCCTCTCCAGCTGCTGCAAGTGTCGGGTCAGATACATTCCGAATGGGGCATTGTACTCAATCATTGGTCTGATGAGTGATGAGTAAAGGGAGACTATGACCTCCCTTGATCTAGATGAGAATCCCTTCATGATAAGGTGGGCAATGTAGAAGGACTTCCTAACTACTTTAGCTACATGGGTGTCGAATGACAGACTACTATCAACCTGGGTCCCCAGGTCCCTGATAACTTCTTCTGTGCTCAGTGGATTGCCACCTATTTGGTAGCTAGGGGTAACCTTGTTTTTCCCGAAGGGTATGACTATGCATTTTTGGCATTTAACTTTAGGCCGTGGCTCTGGCACCAGTTATCCGCTTCTGTGAGACCCTTCTGAAGGATATCTGTGTCAGATGTGTTTTCTACTATGGCCCAGTTTGCAGTCATCTGCAAACTTTGTCAGCCATAACCCTCCTGTGTTTGCTTGTACTTGGAAAAGTAGATGCCAAACAAGAGTGGGCCCAGGACTGAGCCCTGTGGGACACCACTTGTGACAGGCTTTGAGTCTGACATGGCGCCAGCAACTCTGACCCTGTGGGTTCTGTCACTCAGCCAGTTTGCAACCCATCTTGTGATGTATGGGTTAACATTTAAGCTGATGAGTTTTTCAATGATACCCGAGTGGGGTATTGTATCAAAGGCCTTAGCCAGATCGAGGTAGGCTGTATGGACTGCCTTTCCCTCATCAATGGCTTTGGTGACTGTTTGAAAAAGTCAACCAAGTTTAAAAGGCATGATCTGCCTTTGACAAAGCCAAACTGGGTTGGATCCAAAGTCTGCAAATTCCCTATGTCTTTATTTATGAGGTCCAT
Source organism: Protopterus annectens (assembly GCF_019279795.1). Taxonomy (NCBI): domain Eukaryota; kingdom Metazoa; phylum Chordata; order Ceratodontiformes; family Protopteridae; genus Protopterus; species Protopterus annectens. The sequence goes on along the minus strand of NC_056726.1, from coordinate 1,286,394,381 downwards.
TATGATCCTCTCCATGGCTTTGCAGATAAGGCTTGTCAAGCTAATGGGCGGTAATTTCCAGGGTCTGTGGAGGCACCGCCTTTGTGAAGTGGGACCACAGTTGCAGTGCGCCACTCCTGGGTGCGTATCCAGAGGTAAGACTTTGATTAAACAGCTGTCCTAGCTGTGGGTTTAATTCCTCATTGAGTTCGTGGAGCACACAGCCGGGGACACCATCGGGTCCCATGGATGCTGTGTTTTGCTTTGGAGAGAGCAGTTCTCACTTGGGCGCTGGAGATGTTTGGGGGCTGCACTCATTTGGTATAGATATCTCTCCTTTTGGGAGGGGAGAAGTTTGCACTGAACCTGTCAGCCAGTATGTTGGCAATGTCTGTAGGATCAGTAATCTTCACATCATTTTGAACTAGTTCTGAGCATATCTGGGAGTTTCCTCCTAGGTTTCTAACATAGCTAAAGAAGGCCTTATGATTGTCTTTTGAGTCTTTAGCTATTTTTCTCTCGAAATTTGCTTTGGATGATTTTATGAGAGCTCTTAGTTTTTTACTTATAGTGATCAAGGGTGTCTTACCTTTTAAGGATTTTGCTCTATCTTGTAGTAGCTTCCTCCTTTTGTTGTAGAGTTTGTTTATGGCTGGGGTCCACCAGACTGGACGCTTGCCTTTGGTACAAAGAGTCTTTGTTTTACTTGGGATTGCCTTATCCATGCAGTCCTGCAGGTGCTGGTAGAAGGCGTTTGTAAGTGATTCAGTGGCTTGAGTATTGTTTTCCGCCAGCTCGGGGGCCTGAAAGGAGACCACACTAGTCTTTAGAAGTGTGAAGTCGGCTTTTGAGAAGTTCTTTACTGTGGTCTTTTATTTCAGGTGGGGGTGGGATGAGGACCTCCAGCGAGATTAGTTTGTGATCTGATCTCACCAGTGAGGGGTATACTTCCGGTGTTGAACATTGTGCTCCCATGTTCGTGATGATGAGATCAAGTATGTTATCTCCTCTTGTGGGGATGGTGACTAGTTGTTCCATGGCATTTGAGTTTATGAATTCCAGGAACTTTTGGGCTAGGGTGTTTGGGCTTGAGTAGTGTTCCCAGTCTATATTAGGGTAATTGAAGTCACCTAGCATGATGGTGTTTGGTGATACATTTATCCCCTCTAGTGTTTTCAGGAAGGCCATGTGAGTTTCCTGAGTTTGTGAGGGTGGCCTGTAACATGCTACAATTTGCAGAGCAGTCTTGCCTATGGTTAATTGCACCTGGATGGTCTCCGATGCATCGTGCGTTGCCACCAGTCTTGAGGTGTGGGTGTCCTTGATGAATATGGATACCCCCCCTCCTTTCTTGGTATTGTCCGGATTTTGGGGCCGGAACGCATGATATGAGGTAAAACCTGATAGCGCTGGGGTGCTCTCAGGAGCCTTGAACCAGGTTTCTGTCACAGCACAGACATCGATGTTCTCCATACTGAGAAGGGCCTCGAGTGCGTGCATTTTGAGATTTAGACTTCTGGCATTGAGCAGCATTACCCTTAGTTTTTTCCTTTTTGTGTTCTAGGGTGGTAGGTTTAGAATTTGAGCCTTGCCTAAAAAGGCACTATGGGGGTGGCAAGAGCCTTTGCCAATATCCGGAATCCCAGGGGTGACAGGTGCAAGCCGTCCCTTGCGAAGCAGCGTGGCTTGTCCAGCATGTCATCCCAGGCAGACAGATACTGGATCCCCTTTGAATGACACCAGTGTTTAAGCCAATTGTTAAAGCTGATCATCTTATCTCTGTATTGTGGCATCATTCTTGGTGAAGGTAGGATACTGCTCAAGGTCAGGGTCATACCTGCCTGGGCTACATAATCAGAGAGCTCCTCAATGTCTCTTTTCATGTAGTCCAAGGAGGTACGTCTCAGGTCGTTTACACCAGCGTGGACAATGACTGAGTCATATTTGTACCTGCTGTTGAGAGACCTGAGTGCTTGCGTTATGTGGCGGATTCTAGCGCCCGACAGGCAGCTTACTGTGACCTTCTCCTTACTCAGTCTGGTGAGCAGGACATCAGTGTGTCTGACTATGGAGTCACCAATGACTAGTGTGTCTGGCATTGTGTTTGGCCTTAAGGGCTGTGACTGTTTGACACTCTGACTGTAAGGTCTATGTGTTGCGGGTGTTGTGTTCTGAGGTGGTGGTTGTTTGGGTGTCTGCTTTGGTGGCCTCTGCTGTTTTGGTAGATTTTTGATCAGAGCCTCCGAGTATGTCTTTGTGTGTTTATGTGTATGATTTGAGGTTGTAATGGTACTATGTGAGACTGGGTCTATAGTGTGTGTGGTAACCTTCTCCTCCTGACTGGTCTTGCCAGTCCTATGTTGAGAGAGCTCAGCCTCCAGTTTGGCCGTATAGTTGCATCTCTCGCATGTATTTGTGTTTTGTGGGAGGAGGAAAGGGTTGTCTGTGTACATGAGGCAATTGAAACATTGCCTCAATATTCCCAGGTTCACCAGCTGAGCAGGAGAGGACACTAGCAACTGATCCCTCGACATGCTAGAAGGGTAGACGAAAAACTTTAAAAAAAGATTCTGGGGGACGTGGGTGACCGAGAAATGGTGGGTTGCCTTTTTGGGGTACTATCTATGACAAGAGTGCCGTATCAAGGTAATAAGTACTGTAGGAGCAAGTGCTAGGTTTAATAGATAGAGAATAGTCTACTTGGAGTCAAGTAGAGTTGATCTTTTAGTTATAGGATACGCTGATTTGATCAGTAGTATAGTTCGAGGAAGGTAGTTTTAAGGGAAAATTTGAAGAGTGGACTTTAGGTAGCCCGAATAGTTTAAACCTGCTTAACCGGCACTGCCCTAGTGTGCATAAATCGCGCTAACGCTGCGTTTAGCTGCGTTTTATACCAGGGGGCTGGAAAAAGCTAGAAACTGGCCCAAAACGACCAATAAACTACTAGTTACTGGCTGAAACCTCACAAAACTGGACAAAAGGCAGCTCAATGCTTCCCACTCCCACTGGTAAGCAAGGTAGCTTCCCTTCCCCAAATAAGGCAAGGAAACAGTACACAGGAACTACAACCAAAGCCCAGGAATCAGCAACTCTGAAACTGGACTAAACTAGTAAAGCAGGAAAGCAAGGTAGCTTCCCTTCCCCCAAATAAGGCAAGGAAACAGTACACAGGAACTACAACCAAAGCCCAGGAATCAGCAACTCTGAAACTGGACTAAACTAGTAAAGCAGGAAAAACAAGAGATATTTTTTTCTTTTTTTTCTTTTTTTTCACAAAATAGGCAGAAACAGGTACAGCAAACACTTATAAATGCTATGAATCAGCTACTACAGCTTACACAGAAGAATTTGCTACAAATACAGTCAAATAGTAACAAACAAGTTGTTTGCATGTTTGTTTTAATTTATAATGTATATTATTTATAAGCATAAATGTGTTTTTGTTACTGACATTAATTATTACATCAGTATTGCAGTATTTATGTCAGAAGTGCTTCTTAAGACACCAGTATATTTGTCTAAGGTATATGAATACACTTTACACATTTCACCCATTTCACCTTTCACACTAATTAATTATGCAGTACAAAATGGTTATAATTTGTATACAGTTCCCACATTTCACTTCTCCTCCTTCAATATTCTTTCACTGCACTTACCGTTAATATTTTAGGGCTACAGTGTGTGTTCGTATCTTGAGATTTATCTATATGCAAACTGTTTTGTTTATATTCTATGCGCATGCTTGCAGGTACCTTTCCATGGCTACGAACCTACTGTTGGCCTCGAAAGATGCTTACGAATGTGTAGGCACAATGAGCAGCATGCATATTCGATTAGCACTGCTGCTCATCACGTCGACATGATTACTTTGTGTGGGCTTAGCGCAGCACCTACATGATTGTTAATGAATACCAGGGATAGCATGATTACCTGATGCAGCATTTATACTTAAATATCTGCATTACATTGCCATGTTCTAAGTTTTTCACTGTAAGAAAAAGTTCTCTTAACAGTTTAATCTATGTTTAGCTTTGTATTTATCTTGGTTTTGATTTTATTTTCACTATATTTGAAAGTTTGAAATGTAGAGATTTCAGATTTGTTTTTTGCTTCAACATAATTTAGCTTTCTAGTGGTATGATGTTTAGTTGTTTCCTCTGCTATACCATTATATATGTTGTGTACTTAATCACTTGCACGTGTAAAACTATACATTCAAACTATTGTCTCAAGCAATATTTCAGCTAGATAGTTTTCAAAATGTTGCACCCATCTGATATGTGTTTACTATCAAAATCACATTATAGTAGGGCTGATTGCTAAAATAACATTTCCATAGTATTGTTTCAATAACTGTTTAGTTTTAAATACATTTCTTTAACTGTGACTTTCTCGGTGACTTGGTGACTGCTGAGTGCATTAACCTGACCACCTAAATTATATACTTTTGCAGTAATTCGATACATGGTATGAGTTCATCAGGTGGCAAACTGAAAAAATAGCGTTGCATTGCATCCTGCCTAAGTAGCCTGACTTGCTCAACTATGAAAGTCTAACGTAGCTTTTGAATTCTTCAGTATCATACAACAGTACAGTTGTGTAACAGTACTCATTACTGCAAATGGTTGAACAGTAGGATCATTGCTATGGTACATTCTTAGCATCAGTTAGATACAGACCCAGGCAGATCACTGTCTTCAGGTCAGACTTGCAGAGAAGATAGACATCCTAGATAAGGTACAAAGTCTTCCTCCCAGGCTATGACCATCAGCATGAAGTTTGGCTGCAAAGGCAAACAACACACACGATCCTATCTTCTTTTTTTATGAGCTGAATTTCAGTGTTACCAACGAGCATTCCTCAAATTACACAGACATACAAGCACAGGTGCAGAGAAATATTTCTGCTTAGGCAATGGTTTTAAATCTAGATAACAACACAGGAGAATGCTAAATCTTGTTTGGGACATGAAGTCAGGACCACCGGCATTCAATTGTGTTGTCACTGCCTCTGGACTAACAAGATCCTCTGGACAGTTACCTGTTGAGTTTTCCTTAAAAGTCTTTTTCCTTTCATCTAACAAACCCCTAGCCTGGTACTAAGGTCAAAAAAGACAGAAACGTATACACAGATGCAGAGAAATCCTTCTGCCTATGCATTGTTTTCATATCTTGTATGCATGAAAGGAAAATATATTGGATCCTCTTTGGGATTCAAACCCATGATGTCTAGGATTCTGTGGTGGTATGTCTGCCTCTAGCTGATAGGTGTCGAGTTTTTTATTAATAACTTATTTTTCTTTCAGCTACAAAACCCATAGCATGTTAGTAAGGTCACTTTACACACACACACACACACACACACACACACACACACACGCACGCACGCACGCACGCACGCACGCACACACACACACACACACACACACAAAGCCTTCTGCTTAGGCATTGGTTTTAAATTTTGTAAACATCAACAGAAAGTATTACCTTGTGTGTGGGGTCTGAAGACAAGAAATCCATCATTCTGTGATATCATCACTGCCCCTGGACTAATAAAAGCCTCTCAGCAGCTATGTATTGAGTTTTCCCTTAAAAACATTTTTCCTTTCAGCTAGTAATACCCTAGCATGTGATTCCCAAATATTAATTTAGAGAAATGGGAGTCTGTGGAGTCTGAATAACAATCTTGTGTTTTCATTCTTTGCTTGTTTGTCAACTTTTATATGCATTTGTCTATCTTGCTGTATATAGGTCTACTGGAATAATTGAAAGATCCAGATGCCAACATTCATAACTTCAGAATCAAAATGTTGTCAATGCAAATGTCACATCATTTTATACATGTGCTAATCAATAAACACAGTGCATGTAAAATAAAAAAAAAAATGTTTTTTGAACAAGACGAGAGGACAGGTCCCCTTACAATCCCCACGTGTTATATATACTGATACTGCGATTGCATATTATCGGGGAATGGGCATATTCCTCAACCTAAGAACTATGGGTGTGATCTCACATACTGTATCTAGTGACCATCTCCTTAGTCTACCAAAAGGACTTTCATTAAATTCATGGTTCTCATGTCTATCTATCTAGCTATCTGACTATTCATCTGTCTATCTATATCTATATACAAATCTACTTTCAATTATTGAAAGCCCATAATGTTGATAATTATTTTTGTGATATGAAAATAAAAAATGAAAATCCTGAACTGCATAGTATTTTCCAGGGCAAATAAACACTTGCCCAAAACTACACAAAACACACCATACTATCTGAAACCCACCCCCCCTAATTATAAATACCACTTCTGGGATCGTACTAAAGAGGGAAAAGGGTATATTTCTCAATGTTGGGCAAGTGTTTACTTGAGCTGGGGAAAAACTACACAGTTCGGGATTTTCATTTTAATTTTTTTCATCTTGCAAAAATAACGTTCGACATGATGGACATTGAAATGGAATTGAAAGTAGACCCTTCTATACATACATATAGATAGACAGATTGATAGATATAGATACACACACACACACACACACACACACACACACATATATATATATATATATATATGTGTTGTGTGTGCACATATACATTATATATATATATATATATATGTGTGTGTGTGTGTGTGTGTGTGTGTGTGTGCGCAACAGATGTATATCATCACTACATTAAAAAGCATTCATAAAAACATTTTAAAGTTTAGCAAGTAAGCTGTAATTTTAAGAAATAATACACAAACACAACCATAGTATTGCTCTAAAATAATGCATTATGGTATTTTAGTTTCTAGCACTTTAATAATTTGTTTACATTACAATTTAAACACACTTAATTTAAGAGTGCTTTAAGCAGAAATAAATTCATTGCTACCCACCGGGGATATAAATTCAGTTAATGTTGCCAACACAGTTCTCAATAAAGTATCTTCCCAGTTACCCGAAGCTTGGGAATCTTGAACATTTGTCTATAATAAAGAATAGCATTTTCTTAAAATTGACACAATGTAAAGAGTAAGATCATAGGATCACAGGAGATTACTAGGCGATTGACCCGGAGGTCATTTCAAGCTTAGCCATTTCATCCCAATGTAAAACCATAGAAAAACAAATTTTTTACTACCTTAATTTGTTTACAATTGATTTTTTCACAGGCTAATTTATTGTAACTGTTATTACCATGTATTCTCTTTCTAATGTCTGATAAACTGTTTCGTAAAATTTGTAGAAATTGTTATCCTGTAATCTTGTAATTCTGAAACTTATTATGCTTGTAATTTACTGGAGCTTTTATCCCCAGGACTCAATTGAAAATGGGCTCCTTGTGGCCCAATGGACTATCCTGGTAAACAAACCACAAATAAATAAAAATAAAATAAATAAAAATGTTAGTTAATACTACCAAAGATTGCAATTAGTAATGACTGCCCATGTCCAGGAGGGTTGTAGGCATTATTCCTGGTAAGAATTTATGGTGCCCCATCCACTCGTCCAGGTTCCTCATGAACAGTGTCATAGACGTATTCTGTTTCACATGAATATGTAGCCTATTCCAAAAATGCAGCAGTTGCTGGGAGATAAATCTGTCCATCCAGCATGTCCTATTTAAGTTTCAGTTCATATTTAGGTCCCTGGAATGGGTATCCCTAGTCCTTTTTGATTTACAGATATACAGCAAGTTCAATAGGTTTAGGTCTGAGATTGCTCTGTATGCCAGGAATACATCATTTCTAAGACATCTATATGATACACAGTATAGTGACAGGGACTTTAGTTGGTCTTTGTACAGCTGGAGCCCCTTGAGCTTCTTTGTTAGAAACCTCTGAGGTCTCTCCAATTGCTGCATGTGCTTTGTTCGGTACATGCTGAATGGGAGTTTATATTCAATTATGGGCTGGATTAGTGCTGAGTATAGAGGGGTTATAACCTCTTTTTCTCTTGAGGTGATGCCTTTACTAATCAAGTGTGCCACACAGAAAGCCTTTCTTACTACAATAGATGCATGGTGGTTGAAGTTAAGCTTGCGGTTAACCTGTGATCCCAGGTCCCGTTCCATTTCATGGATACTTGGGGTGTTGTTGTTGATCTGATAGTGTGAAGGGACATTGTTTGTGCTGAAGAGAATGATGATGCATTTCTTTGCATTCATTTTGAGACCATGGCTAATACACCAGTAGTAGGTCTGTGTAAGACCTTCCTGGAATATACTGGCATTTGGGGGTTCAGTGATTGCACCTAGTTTGCAGTTGTCTGCAAACTTGGTCAGCCACAACCCATTAGTTCCGACCTGAACTTCTCAGAAATATATACCAACAGTAAGGGGCCCAGCTCTAACCCCTGCGTCACCCCACTGGTAACATGTCTGCTGCTTGATGTGGAATCACCCACTTTGATAGTGTGTGTCTGGTTTGTGAGCCAGTTGGCAACCTATCTTACAATGAAGGGTTTACATTGTTTGCTAAGTTTATCAGTAATGTGGAATTGTGTTGAAAGCTTTTGCCGAGTCAAGGTATGCTGTGTGCACAAATTTGTTTTCAATAATGGCCTTGGTCACAGTTTAAAAAAAAAATCTACCAGGTTTAACAGGCAGGATCTGCCCTTGACAAGCTGGGTTGGGTAGGATCCAGGGTTTGGAGGTCTCCTATGTCTTTATTTAAGAGGTCCATAATAGTACATTCTGTGGCCTTACAGATGAGGCTTATGGTTGTGTAATTCCCTGGGTCCATTGCTAGGCCACTTTTGTGGAGAGGAATAACTGTTGCTGTTCATTTCTCAGGGACAAAGCCTGTGCTAAGACTATGACTGAAAGGAGTACTTAATGGTGATGAGACTTCATGGACAAGGGGAAGACAGTGCACACCACCTACCTTGACCTAGCCAAAGCCTTTGACAATATTCTCCACTCGGGCATAATAGATAAACTGTCCCAGCTAGGCATCAACCCGTATGTTACCAGAAGGGTAGCTAATGGCTCACTGATAGAACCCACTCAGTCAAAGTAGGGGAGGCCACCTCTGGTAGTAGACCTGTAATAAGTGGTGTACCCCAAGGATCGGTCTTGTGGCCTCTACTGTTTTGGATATACTTTTTTGAGGTGCAAGCCAAAACCAGTGGTCTGTGGCTGACTAGGTTTGCAGATGACTGCAAGCTGGGCACTGTCTTAAATTCCCCTAGTGATGTAAACATCCTCCAAGAGGGCCTTACCCAAACTAATGACTGGTGCCATGGCCTCAAACTGAATGCCAAGAAATGCATCATGCATCATCGACTTGTTCCAAGTCGTACTTTACCAGTTAACAAATGTTAAATAAATAAATAAAATAAATAAATCAATAAATAAATAAATAAGTAAATCATCCCCTGTGGGGAAAATGTCATCCCCACTAATTATCACATTAATAACAACGTACTAACCATCCAATCAGTCATGAGGGACTTGGGCGCCCATGTTGACAGCAACCTGACTTTTGACCACCACCTTGCCTCTGTTGTACAGAAGGCTTTCTACATGGCCCACCTCATAAATAAGGGTGTTTCATTCAGGAACAAGAAGGTCATAACATCCCTGTACTCCTCCCTTATCAAATCCATCCATTATCGAGTACAATGCCCCATTTGGCATGTATCTTGCCAACCGCGTGCAGCAAATGGAGAGACTACAGAGGTTCCTGACCAGCATATCCATAAGACAAACTCCACTCACACAACCTGCACGCAAGGTCTTAACCTAGTCTGTGACATTAATAGAACTTGTTGGCTCGATAGATTTGTGTCCCAAAGACCCCCCCCCCCCCTCTGTGGAATAGACTTCCTCGCAATGTCAAGCAGAGTACCTCTCTAGCCCTCTTTAAGAGGAACCTGGACAACTGGATGGGAAACAGAAAATACACCCTTGGGATCCCACCTGTGTCTTTGCTGGAGAGGGGAAACATGTGCTGACTTTGAGGGAATATGGGTGAAATTCTTCACTAGGCTTATAAGGGCCGTCAGGCCAGTAGCCTAGTATCATCCTATATGCCTATGAACATATGTTTTGGCATGTTTCGACAACAGCCTGGTATGCTCTCTGGTCCCTTAGCGGCTGTGTTTTTTGTCTTGAACAAGGCTTTGATGACCTGTTCTTCAGATATGTAGGGTTGGGGAAAATTTTGGGGAAGGTTTGTGGTAGGTTTTAAGGGGATAAAGGAGTGAATTTTCACCAAACCTATCTGCTTGTAGGTTTGCTATCTCTGTGAGATAACTGTGTGTGATACAGTTGATCACCAGTTCTGCACATGCTTGGGTCCTACCTTTCAGGCTACATACTTAGCTGTAAAAAGGCCTTAAGGTTTTCCTTGGCTGTTCTTGCTAAGTTTTTCTCAAAGAAGCCCTTAGAAGATATGACAAGTTGTCTTATTTGCCTGTTGAATCTGAGGAGGGTGCCTTTCCATTGTTGGGGTCTCACCTTACTTTTCTTGGACAGCAAATTTTTGTATTTATTGTAAAGTTTGTTGATACTGGATGTCCACCATGGTGGCTTGGTTATACTTGGGGTTCTAGCTTTGATTCTTTCTGGTACAACCGAGCCTACATACACTTGTGCAAGTGATTGTTCATGGGCTTTAGTGTAAGCTTCAGTGTAGTTAACACTTCTAGCTGGGGGTGTGGCTCCGAATGCATTTATGCCTTCACCTAGGAGTGTAACGTTTACCTTGGTGAAGTTTTTTAGTCTGATTTTGCTGTTTGTGAGTTATGGTGTTAGTGTCAGCTCAAAGGTGACTGATTTGTGGTCAGATTTAATTAATGAGGGTCTGACATTGGTGGTAGTGCACCTGTTTGACATGTTAATGAGGACCGGATCTAGTATGTTTGTTCCTCCTGTTGGGGTATGAACAATTTGTTCCAGGGCATTTGAGTTAACAACTGTTTATAAAGTGCATGTTTTAATATCTTTCTTCTTAATGTCATAGAGACATTGGTAAATTCTTTGGTTCAACTGCTTCTCTGCCAACATAAAATGTATTGCATGAGAAGTAGCTGGCCAAATATATATCACTCCTGAAGTGCTACATGTGCAAAGGACTAGGACAGCTTAGTCTTCTACAATAATTATTTACAGTTGTATAACGTAACCACTGTAGACAGATGATGGTCAAAGACCAGGATAATGTCTATATGTGTTCCCAAATCCTTTACTATTGAGTCCACTCTTATGGGTGTATGTCAATGTGGTAGTTTCCATGGGTATCCTTCTTCATAAAATATACTATTTTGCATTTCTTGGCATTGAGTTTTAGACTGCAGCTCTGGCACCAGTTATTTGTCTGTGACAGGACTTCTAGGTGAGTGTTTGTGTCATTGGAGGATTCTGTGACTGAACCATTTGCAATCATCTGCAGATTTGCTTGACCAGAGATCCATGATGTTGGCCTAGACATCAGAGAAATAGATACCAAAAAGTAGCGGCCCCAGCACCGAGCCCTGAGGGACTCTGCTAGTGATTGGGCGCTTTGTGGAGGTAGACTCTCCTATTCTAACTTCTTGGGTTATATCTGTGAGCCAACTGACTAGATAGTGAGAGACGCAGCTTTATGCCTAGTTTTGTTAATTTGTCAGCAATACCCAAGTGAGATATTATGCAAAAGCATTGTACAGGTCAAGATAGACAGTATGCACTATTTTTCCCTCATCTATTGCTTTGGTGACCTTCTTGAAGAAGTCCACCAGGTTGAGTAGGCATGACCTGCCTTTGATGAAATCACTCTGGATTAGATCCAGTGAAAGTTTTCCTGTATCATTGTGTATAATTTTTATGGTAATTCTTTCCATGGCCTTGCATACGAGACTAGTCAGTCTAATGGGTCTGTAGATGGCCCACTCTTGTGCAAAGTGTTGACAGTTGCAGTCCTCCATTCCCATGACACAAAGCTTGTCTAGAGCCTATGGTTAAATAGTGATTCTAGTGGTCCTGAAATGCCATGTTTCATGCTATTAAGGAGGCATCTTTGAAATTTATCAGGGTCCACTGGTGCAGTGTTCGTAGCCTTGGAGATTACATTGAAGACCTTTTCCAGAAGGACAGTTTGGGAGTTATAGTCCAGGGTATTTTCTGAGGGGTAATGGAGGTACTGGAGTATAAAACTGGAGCTAAATTTTTGGCCCAGTAGATTTTCTATAACTTCTGTCTCAGTATAAGTGGAGCCATTTAATTCAGTTTGGCACATTGCTGTGTATTGCCTTTTAGGTTGTGGACATATCTGAAGAAAGCCGTATGGTTGTCCTTGGCCTGGGAGGTTATTTATACCTCAAACTTAACTTTGGTAGACTTGATTAGCCAACAAAGTTACTTGTTATTACTGATGAGTGAGTTTTTATCTTTCTGGGCATTGCATTTTCTAATTTTTGCAATGATTTTCTTTCTTTTGTTATACAGCAAGTTTATGCAGGGATTCCACCAAGGTGCTTGTTTTTTGAGTTTATCATGTACCTTTTCCGGGTAGGTATGCCTGCCTCAGTGTTGCTATTAACATGATTGTGCAGGGTTTCCATGATTAATTCTGCATAGGCAGCAATGTTCTCAGGGTTTGCAAGGGCTTGAAAATTTACCAGAGTGATACTTAATAATAGGAATTTGCTTTAACATAGTCCCTAAAAAATACCAGAGTTTGCTGGGGTCCCAGATTTTGTTTTTATTTCAAAAGGAGACAGCATTATGATCTGAACTGACTAGTGAGGATGTTACACTGGGGTTGTGGGGGGGGGGGGTAGTGTTCTCCCATTGTTTGTGAGGACCCTGCCAGGGATGTTTGTAGCCCTAGTGGATGTACAGACTATCTAGTCCAGGGTATCTGTGTTAAGGAAATCTAGGAATCTTTGGGCCAGCATGTTTGTAGTTGTGCATGATTCCCAGTTTATGGTGGGAAATTAAAGTGACCCATGAATGTGGTTCTGGATTGAAAGGGGAGTGTCTCCGGTAGATCTAAGTAAGAGGTACGGATTTCCTGGGTCACAGAGGGGGACCTATAGCTTGCAATTTTGACATGAAGAAGGTCAAGTGCACGTCATACTGTTTGATGTGTCTTGAGGTGTGTTTGTTTCTGATGAAAACTGAGATACCTTCCACTATTGTTCCTTCCTGTGCAGTAACTGGTCTGAATATGTGGAAGGCCTTATATCCCTGCACTGCTAGGGTGTTTTCTATAGCTCTAACACCTGTCTTAGAAACTGCTCAGAGGTCTACATTATCCGGGGTGAGGAGAGCTTGCAGGGAGTGGAGTTGCTTGTTTAGACACCTGGCATTGAGCAGTAATATCTTCAGATTTTCTTGAGTTGGTTTGCTATGTTGGAAGGGTTAACTGTTTGTCAGTGCCTAAAAAAGGCCACTATGGTGATGTACAGAGTTTTAGCCAGTATTCAGAAGCCCAGAGGGGATAGGTGCAGACCTTTCCTGATAAAGTAGTATGGTCTGTCAACCATATTTATTTACTGGGAAAGTCGGACTTGAAACAAAGCCAATTTTCAGTGGAGGCCTGGGGAGAAATGCTCCAGATGCATGTCTTTGTAATGTGGGAGGAAACTGGAGCACCTGAAAGAACCCACAGGAATAAAGAGAGGACATGCCGACTCTGCACAGAAGGCACCCCATCCCAGAATCGAACCAGAAAACCTCTTGATGTGAGGTGACAACACTACCACTGCACCACTGTGCCATCCAGCCTCTCAGGCTGACAAATATTGCACCCCCTTTGAATGACACCAAAATCTAAGCCAGTTATTTAAGTCAGTTATTTTCTGGTCATACTGGGAGAAGATAGCATGCTTTTCTCTGCTAAGCTCATACTGCCTTATAACACACAGTCCAAGAGCTCCATCATGTCTCTCTTCATATAATCTAGGGAGATATGTGTCAAGTCATTTAAACCTCCATGAACTATAACTGAGTTATGTGGTACTTGTGGTTCAATGATCTGAGTGAGTGAATGTGCAACTTTGTAGATCCTAATCCTTGATAGGCAACTGGCTATGACTCTTTCCTTACTAAGCCTGGTAAGTGAGATATCTATATGTCTCACAAAACAGTGGGTTGTGTGGTGATATGTCTTATGGGCTAAGAACATCAGACACTGTGAGAAGAGGCTGTAGGTGTCATGGTTGGTACTGTTTTGGTAGAGTGCTTTTGAGGTTGCTGAGGATCCTCAGTGTGAGTGCCACATCTGTGAGGTCTCTGTGGTTTAGGATGATTACATTTAAAAGTGTGTGTATGTGTGTGTGTGTGTGTGTGTGTTTGTGTGTGTGTGTGTGTGTGTGTGTGTGTATGCGTGTGTGTGTGTGTGTGTGTGTGTGTGTGTGTGTGTGTGTGTGTGTGTTTCTAACAACCTGTTTGGTATTATAAGTGCTTGTATCCAAGAGTCTCACCTCCAGTGACTTTGTGTAACTACTTTTACATACTGAATCAATTTGTTTAAGAATTAGGTGTTTGTCACAAAACATGAGACAATTGCTACATTGCTTCAGGATGCCCGTATCCACCACGGCTACAGAGACAGTAAAGAATGTTGCTAGGCATACTCTCTGTACTCTACTGTGTACAATTTTCTATACATTACTTAAATAAACCGTGTCTTTTTATACCATAATATGCCCATAACTGTTTAAATTCATGCCTCCAACAACAGATTCATAGACAGGAAAAGTATTTATTGATTTTTTTAGAAGGAATGTGATGCAAACATTTGTTGCCTGCTGGTGGAAGAGTGTTTCAATTTTTTAACTAGCAGGCGGGTTGCAGGATAGAAATAAGGGCACATGCATTTGAAATTATATTCTCTGGCTGCATCCCTGATAGTAGAAAACTACATATCCACTCTTATAGATCCTTATTACATATTATACAAGGAGATTGTACAAGACAGTTTTACAATGGGCTAGCTTTGTTGCTGTAAAAGTATATAGACTGCAATCAAGACTAAGACTGAACTCATTGGGTGGTGCTCCTTAGCACACAAACCAGTTGCTCTTTTGCAACTCAATACTCAGGAAATTTCAGGGGTAGTTCCGGATGGAAAATGTTAATTCTAGGTACTTGCATCTATACAGGGTGCATTTAACTGTTACTGTGCAATGAGCAGCATCACACAAATACAACAAATTCATACAGGCACAAAAAGTCTAAAAAAAAATACAAACTAGTTCTCTGTTCAATCAGAAACACACACTTTGGTGTTTCATGTATGATTTCCAGCTCATAATAGACTTGGCTACCCTCTAATACCACTGGAGTGCAGACCAAAATTGTTATAATATAAAAACATTGTAAGAGGTCACCCAGAGAGCAATAAATGACAAACTTGAAATAATAAACCAAACAGAAGTGTAGAAAGTCACAGTGAAAAAAAATAAAAGTAAAAATAGATCAGAGTGCAAGAACTCAGCAAATAATGCACAAATTTAAAAGTAGCACAAATATATGTCAGGATAAAATGCAGTACAGCAATGCAGAACAAATATTAAGTTCTGGATGGTCTGTATTCAGTAACCTGTTAAAGCATTTTTTCCTAGATGCATTGAACAGCAACCAGACCAGTCAGGAAAGTCTCACACATACACTCTGCCCAATCTGAGATGGTCAGGAATCAGTGATCATCTGCTCCTTCTCTCACCAGGAGCAAAACAGAAGCACTAATCCCAAGATGACTCCTGAAAAGTGGAATATAGACTATCCAGTGAATTGGTAGTCTTGCCCCGGATCTTACAGATTTAAAAATAAAATGAAAAAGAAAAAGGTTAGTATCCTATGAATTGTAGTGTGCATTAAGCAGCTAATAAGATATGAAAGAAGATAACTCAATCTTTAGCAGTCAAACGGAAGATCCACTGATTTAAAAGAACATCTGGACTGGATGGGGAGGTGCTTAGTATTCTGCCTCCATGGAATATGTAAATTTAATGATAATTTTGTGTTTACTGACAACAGCCAATGAAAGAGGAGAAGGACAGAATTATGAGATTAAATTAACAAGGTGTGGGCAACTAGAAATACAATGAGTTGAAGAACACAACTGAGTAAAACAGAAGAGACACAACTTTCATTTCTTTCCTAGTTTAAACTTGCAATGTCAAACAGAATGCAGTTAAAACACAGTGCTATGAAAATGCACTACAATATACAAAATAGAAGAAAACTACAAAAATAATACAAAATACATGAAGAACTGTAAGGAAACAAACTAACCTTTCCCTCACAGCAGTCTTTGGCAGAGTCTGAGTTAGCTTTTCCTGTAAAGTTTTGAAAGGTTTTATTTTCCCCTTTAAATACAAGGATTTAGTTCCTAGCTACCCCCTCAGTTTACAGGGGATTAACATTAAGTGACCTGTTCTAATTTCTGTGTGACTCGCAAGACACACGGCTTTGTTTTCTTTCCTAGTTTGAATTTGCAGTGGAAAATAGAATGCAATTAAAGCACAGTGAAACGAAAATACACTGCAATATACAAAACACAAGAAAGCAACAAAGCAAAACAAAAAGCAGTGTAAGGAAACTAACATTTTCCTAACAGCAGTCTATGGCAGAGACTGATTGAGCTATTCCAGTAAAACCATGGTTCTAGAAAAATCTTTTATTCTGTTGTCGTAGGCTGATGTGCTATTATCTTGTTGAGTACTGTTACCTTTAGCAGTGGTTGAAAAAATATTTTTCCTTGTAATAATTTCTTCTTTGAGATTGTGTATAAAATTATTAGGGTATTCCCCTCTCAGAAAACATATTTCCAGCTATATGAGATTGGGCAATCTAATAACTGACCATTTATTGTTTTTTTTTGTTTGTTTGTTTGTTTGTTTTTTTACCAAAGTAGGTGATTGTTATTAAAGTAAATATGCATGCCAATAACTATATTTTTGAAGAATGTGGAACACAACATAATATTTGTTTTGAATAATCTTTATGCAATGTCAAGTCATCCAATGATAAATCTGAATACCTGGATATGATGGCTTATAAAGATTATTCCAAACAAATGTTGATTGACTATCCTTGACTATCCTGGACACACTGGCACTAGAATGCGTTTTCACCAGTCTTCTGGGTAGGCTTCTTTGTTCATATCATGACTGAGTACACTCGGGCTACATTGTTCTCTTGCAACTATCATCTAACATCTTATTCATATCTGCTGTAACGTCAACTAAGCGTGACCCTGTCTCTGATTTCATTTCCATATACATATATATGTGTGTGTATGTGTATCTATCTCTATCTATGGGTCTGTTTCTCACTCTCTCTCTCTCTCTCTATATATATATATATATATATATATATATGCATATTATATATATATTTATATATATATATATATACATATATATATATATATATATATATATATATATATATATGCATATTATATATATATATGTTTATATATTTATATATATTTATATATATGGTTTGGTATCATGCCTGAAAGTATATTTGACTGAAAAGCAATTAAGCTGAAAGCATCTTACATAACATTTATACCAGCAAAACCTGTTTTTGCGGGGGGGGGGGGACAAAACTTATTGTACCCCCCCCCCACAAAGTGATGGGCAATAAATTATATATTCTTACTTCATGGTCCCACACCAATGGAAAAAAGGGAAAAAAACAAACATAATGAGTAAGTATTGCTGTACAAATGTAATCATCTACAAATCTGGGGTTATGACATTATAGGGTATTGCCAATCCACATAAAATATTTTAAATGATATCCCCCTAATAACTCTCATGATCAAAAATCATGCCAGAAATACCATCTACAGACTTCTGCTCTTCTCCACAAAATGGCTTTTCAGTCAAACATGCTTTCACTCGTGTACTTTCAGTCATTTTTTCAACCACTTGTGGTTAAGATAAAGCTACCAGCAACAAAATGATACAGAGCTAGATAGAATGATGGACAGACAGATAGACTGATATATAAATGCTGATATAGATGTATCCACTCAAAATGTCACCAAAGGAGTCCATGCTGTCTTTTACCCAAAACTCAAAACCACCAAATGTGAATACTTTCCAAAAAGTAAAATGAATTATTATGAATGCAACTGGTTAAGCATTTTCATCTTTCTTAGTATATACTTCCTCAGATGAAAAATAATTTGAACAGATATGTTCCTGAAGAAGGTTGCAGTGGTGACAGCTGTTCTCTCAGAATGGCATTTTAATGTCATAGTAGAACCTTTTGAAGTGAGAATACTTGCATACCAGTTTGCCTTCTTTCCTTGGAATGAGAGACACAAATTATCAGATTGTCTGAATTCTTTAGTCATATTAGTGTAATACCTGAGGTGCCTGTGCATATCTCTGTCTCTTCATTCTCAGGTCTTTGATAACATACAAGAAACTGAATGTATTGCTATGGATAAATTTAGTTCACCTTAGAAATGAAGGCGTGGTTGGCATTCAGAGGTACTTTGTATTTGTGGAAAATGTATATAGTTTCTTGTATATTATGGCCTCTGACACTGAGCACCTCCTTGCTGAGTTGATGACCACCCAAAAGTATGTTCTGGGATAGTTACTTGAGTACTGCTGTTCTAGACAGTTCAAAAAGTGAAAGAGTAAGCTTCATAACAAGAAAAATGAGGTTGTAGGCTGTAAACGTGGGCCTTCAGTGAAACATAATTTCTAAGGTGCTTTTCAAAAAGAACTTCACTGATTGATGACTGAAACTAGGGTGCCCAGAGGCTTGCTAGTAGAGGTAAGTGAAAAATGCATTTAAATAGAAGGGCTAGGAAGGCAGTGACCAGTCAGTTCTGAGATGGAATTTAGGACTTGAGGACTAGTCAACGTTTTTGCGTTAGTTATATCTAACATCTGTTTAAAAAAATTGCTCCACTTGACTTTACAAGTCTTTTATGATATGAACCATCTAAAGAAAAAAATTATGACTATGAGGAACACACCTGAATCTTTTCTAGCTGTAAGTTTGAATCCAGTCAGGCTGGGGTGGGACAGGGATCCTTCTTTCAGAATCACTAGCTTAGAGTGTATGGACAGAGCTTCTAGATACAATTTAATTATGTGCATTATCTAGGAAAACCATGTAGGCATTGGCCATAAGAAATTATTAGCATGAGACCATTTTCCTGTTTGTCTTTAATCATTACTCTGAGCATGAGTAGAACAGGTGAGAAAGCACAGAATAGGCTTCATTTCCATGTGACCGAGAAGGCACTGGTGGCTGTAGCTGCTTCTGAGCAGAAAATCTGCACTTAGTAGTCTGTTTTTGTTTGTTTGATTTATGAGAAAGCTTCTTTTTTATTGCCTCACCTCTCTGCAATATTTACAAAGATTAGCCTGTATAACTAGCATGTAAAAGACTGAATTCCCTACTTTGATGTTCTTATAAAAAGCTTTACTAAATGAGAATGGAGTGCTTGTTAAACTGATTGATTGGTGGTACATAAAACTCCAGTTCCAGATAACCTAATGACATTATCTCTTAAAGGTTCATCCTATGTCTTCTGAAGGAAGAACAGTGTAACTTTCATAAATGGCTTATTGATATTGGTTCATGTTGTGTTTATGTTTAATACGATTATCCCCAGGACAGCAAGAATGTCACGTTCCTTCCACATCTGTTCATCAGCCTACGAGCATTGTCTGTGGGTATGGAATTCAGCAAATGGTAATGTGTGTGTGTGTTTTTTTTTCATTTAGGTTACTGAATGTATTTATTTATTTATTATTTTTTACTGAACCAATACACTGAAATCAGCCTAATATTCATGTTTTGAGACAATGAAATTCCCCTTTTAAGGAGCTCATATGTCGGAATAGCTTGATGCAATTATGAATTCTTTTTTATATTTATTTATTTTTTATGAACAATTATTAACAATATCCCAATATTGTATTATTTGATAATTGCTGAGAACTGTTCTGTTTAGAAGCTCTACTGGCAGTGTTAATGTGTAATTTGCTACTTTGTATTTTTGTTTGGTATCTAATTATTGTATTCCTGCAATTTTGACCCCACTAAAGGGATTCTACACAGTTTCCTTTGCTTTAAGTGACTGTATAAAGTTTGTGTATTTGCGAAGCTTTTGGCTAATTTTCACAGAGCAATGATTGGTGTCCTCACCTCCACTCTCTACTGATTTTCTTCCAACATGTGTTATTCAGACACAAGCTAAATACTTGTATTTAAAACTCACACTTCTAGAAACTAATTTAGTGATCAACTACACCTACTGATTTCTTGTTTTATTTGTGCATTTATCTAAATTGAAGGCTGAATTACTGCATTTGTTCAAACTGCCTTGCTATTGGGGTGAATGACTTGAAATCGCCTTGTCTAGATAGTTTAATAAAGTGTATTTTGTGGTACCGTATACTTTTGAGCAATCTTTTTGTGCCTTTACATTAATCTAGAGGCAGTAGCTGGTGCCCTGGTCTATATCAGTTGGACAATGCAGGAGTTTGCCTAGAAAAACTAGTACTAAGACTGTAACTACAATTTAGTGATGCACTGTACAATGTTAAGTTCAAAGCAGCTAGCTTACACATGAGATAGCACTAATAGCATATACTAGCACTATCTATTACCGTGTCCTACCACTATTCATCCCTACTGTCTAACCCTAGAGACCACCCCAGGAGACCTCTGTAAAACCCAGTCCTTAGACCCAAATAGCCCACCCTAATACAGGTCAGGACAACATGGATATGCAGTTTCTAAATGTAGCCAGCTTGGTAAATATGGCTATCCTGACACAAAGTACCAGTTGTCTCATGTTCACTGACAACTTTTTAATCCTTAAAGAACCCAACACAGTATGCGAGAGATGTACATACACAATTTTCTTGGAGGCAAGAATATTGTATGCAAACAAGGTTGTCAAGAACACACACACACACACACACACACACACACACACACACACACACACACACACACACACACACACACACACACACACACACACACACACACACACACACACACACACACACACACACACACACACACACACACACACACACACACACACACACACACACACACACACTACATCCACCACACATAGTGTTCACATACATAGACTATCTTATGCTGAGGCACTAAAAAGTAATCACTTCAAACCCCAAACACCTCCTAAGCCTGTAAACAGTAATGCCTATCCTTAGCTATCTCTAAAGCATATATCAGAAGCAACACCAAACACCGCACATAAGCCTACACTCAATGGACCCTCAAAAACAGTGCCCATAAGGTAAACAAATGATTTACCCAGGACTCTTGTCATAGTGAACTTCATTGTATGACGCACAGATGCCCCACTCACCAGAGTGGACAAGGAGAAGATTACAGTTAGCTGCTTATCTAGAGGCAGGATTCATCAAGTTACACATGCACTCAGGTCATTGCACTACAGGTACCAGTATGATTCAGTTATAGTCCATGTGGGCCTAAATGACGTGAGACATAACTCTTCGGATTATATGAAGAGGGACGGTAGGAAGTGCTCTGAATATATGTCTCAGACCGCTATCTGCCTTGCATTAAACAGCATTTTACCTTCAACAAGGATGATGACATAGGAACAAAACAACTGATTGATTTTAACAATTATTATAGTTTCTGATGTCAGTCTAGGTGGATTCAGTATCTGCCAGCCTGGGATGACATGGTCAACAGATCACATTGCTTTGCCAAAGATTAGCTGCTCCTGTACCCCCTGATCTTCCAGATTTTGGCTAAATGTCTGCCACCCTCTTAGTATCTTTTTAGGCAATGCCAAAGTGACAAACTTACTGACATAGCAAATAAAACCCAAAGGGACCAGACAGTGTTACTGCTCATTGTTAGTTGCCCTAACAAGAAACTCCACACCCTACAAGTTCTCCTCATTTTGGGGAATATAGACATCTGTGCCTTTACAAAGACATGGCTTAAAGCTGCAGAAGGTACTCCAACAATGTAAGGCTACAGTGCCTTCCACACATTTAGACTATAAACTTCATGGATAGGGACTAAATGTGGAGGTGTCTTAATCTACATTACAACAAGTATACCTCAAGGCTGGTTAAACAGGGTGATAACCTGGAGATTGCTTACCTGCAAATCACCTTAGATAGAGCACCTTGCCATATCTTATCAAGCTATAGGTCACCATCTATGTCTTAAGAATCCCACAACTTGTATCTAGACCTACTGGTGGCACTCTCCACCCAACCAAACACTCTATTCACGGAAGACATTAGCTACCCCTTTATATACTGGGAAACATACACTGCCTCCAACTAGCAGGCGCAATGTTTCCTGGACGTTATTAACACAAATGCCCTTGCTCAGTAAGTGCAGACTTCAGCCAGATATACAAAGATGGTGGCCCTTATGCTCATCAATACGAGACAGAGCTGGAATCAAGTCCTCCCCTCCGAGGTCTCATCTTCACTGGTGAGGTTGGAACACAAATCTGCCTGATCAGAAATAAAAATAAACTTGGAAAACCCAGCAAAACTTGTTACAGTAAGCAAACTATATCCTGTTAAGTGACGTTTGTCAAACTTCAATGCCCTGCCAACCTAGAGTTCATAGCAGGTTATGCAGAATTATTAACAGGAATACTGTACAACCATGTAAATAACTGCATAGAGGCTGCTGTACCTACCAGATATAAGCCCAAAGCAAACTCCAAAAACAAACCACATTGATGAAATCCTAATATTAACAAGGATACAACAAAAGGAAAAAGTCATGGTTAAGGAAGAAAGAGCAACTCTCATAATGGCAAGAGCTCACTAATAAAACTAAACAGGAAACTAAGTGACCTAATTAAGTACAACACGGCCAATAGTGAGGTCAAGATATCTTCTCAGGCTAAAGATGACCACCATGTCTTCTACAGCTATGTCTGAAACCTCAAAGGTAACATGCAACAGTGTGCAGAACTGATAGTAAATGGTATCACCTTCACTGAGCAAAATGACATAGTGAATCTGCTGACCAACAAATTCAGCTCAAACTTTACCTCTCACTCCTGCCAGCCTCATCTTGTGAAACCTCTACCAGCATACCCGCCTCCCACTATCAGCAGGGAGCAGGTCATAACAGCATTAACTAAGGCTAAAAACACAGCCTCAATGGGGCCTGACAATATCCCATGTTTCCTCCTAAATAGCCTGAAATATGACCTGTCAGGACCACTTGAGTCACTTTTCAACCACAGCCTCAAAACAGGCTATGTACCAAGTGAATTAAGGATGATAACGGTTATCCCCTTTCTCAAGGTTGGCTGATCAACCTGCCCTGGAAATTACAGACCCATTAGTCTAACTAGTCTAATATTTAAAGTCATGGAACAGATTATCATGGAAATGATCAATAATGTGGCAACCTACAGACACTGGACCCATCCCAGGTTCACATGTGACTGCAAATTGGCAGATATCATAGGTTCATAGGTTGATACTAGGCTATCTGCCCTAGGGCATTTACAAGCCTAGCCAGAGTGTGTTTGGCTTTTGCCACCCTTCTTAGATTAGTTAACTGTGCCTCTGTATAGTAGGTCACAGAAGATAGCCTATTTAAGGTTAGTTTACCGTGCCTCTGTCTAGCAGTGACACAGAAGAGATCCCAGGGGTAAATTTATGATCTCCCATCCAAACGTCAAGATTTTTCTTGAAGAGGGTCATTGAGGGGCTCTGTCTGACATGGATTGAGATTTTGTTCCAGATTGAGGGGAGCCTCTGGGATATGAATCTGTCCATCCAGCATGTTCTATTTATTTATGTGCTGAGGTTTAAGTCACTGGAGCGTGTAGTTCTGATGGATTTGGATTTCTTGAGGTGGAGCATGTCCATTAATTCTGGATTGAACATGGCTTTATACGTCAGGCACAGATTGCCTCTGAGTAGGCGGTAAGCAACTGAGTAGAGCTGGAGTTTCTTTAGCCTAACTGCGTAGGGCATCTGTTTGAGTCCCTTGATCCTCTTGTGAGGTACTTTTGGGGTCTTTCTAGTTGTAGCAGGTGTCGGGTAAGGTACATCCCAAATGGGGCATTGTATTAAATTATGGGCCTGATGAGTGATGATTAAAGGGGCACAATGACCTCTCTTGATCTAGATGTGAACCCCTTCGTGATAAGGTGGGCTATATAGAATGTCTTTCTAACCACTTTGGCAATGTGATTGTCAAAGGAGAGATTGCAATCTACTTGGGTCCCCAAATCCCTAATTACTTCTTCCGTACTTAATGGATTACCACCTATGTGGTCATTTGTGAGCACTTTGTTTTTCCCAAAGGGGATGACTATGCACTTTTTGGCATTTAGCTTTAGTCCATGACTCTGGCACCAGTTATCCGTCCCTGTGAGACCTTTTTGGAGGATGCTTGTGTCAGCCAGCAAGTCGATTATGGCCCCCAGTTTGCAGTCATCTGCAAACTTTGTCAGCCATAGTCCTCCTGTGTTAGCCTGTACCTCAGAGAAATATATACCGAACAAGAGAGGTCCCGGGATTGAGCCTTGTGGGACGCCATGTGTAACTGGTTTAGAGTCTGACATGGCACCTGCAATTCTGCCTATGTGGGTTCTATCCCTAAGCCAGTTTGCAACCCATCTTGTGACACAGGGGTTGATATTTAAGCTGGTGAGCTTATTTATGATGCCCGAGTGGGGTATTGTGTCGAAGGCTTTTGCAAGGTCAAGGTAGGCTGTGTGGACTACCTTCCTTTCGTCTATGGCCTTGGTGACTGTTTCAAAGAAATTGACCAGGTTCAAGAGGCAAGATCTGCCCTTAACAAAGCTGAATTGGGTAGAATCCAGTGTTTGGAGGTTCCCAATGTCTTTGTTTATGAATTCCATGATGATACGCTCCATAGCTTTGCAGACCAGGCTAGTTAGGCTTATAGGGCGATAGTTTCCAGGGTCCGTTGTGGCACCACCTTTATAGAGTGGGACCACTGTTGCTGTACGCCATTCTTTGGGTACATATCCTGTTGTAAGGCTGAGACTGAATAGTGATTTTAAGTGAGGGTTCAGTTCTTCTTGGAGCTCATGTAAAATGCAGCCCGGGACACCGTCTGATCCCATTGATGCTGTGTTTTTTGCTTTGGAGAGGGCAGCTCTCACCTGTGCATCTGTGTTGTCAGGGAGGCTACACTCTGTTGGGATAGTCATTTGCTCATTTGGGGGGGAGGGGGGAGAAGTTTGCACTGAACCTGTCTGCCAGTATGTTGGCAATGTCTGTGGGTTCAGTGTATTTTTTGTCATTTTGCACTAACTCAGAGCATATCTGGGAGTTTCCACCCAGGTTTCTGACATAACTAAAGAAAGCCTTGTGATTATCTTTAGCGTCTTGTGCAATTTTTCTTTCGAAGCTAGCCTTAGATGATTTTATGAGGGATCATAGTTTCTTGCTAGTACTAATCAGAGTTGCCTTACCTTTCAGGGATTTTGCTCTATCATGTATTAGCTTCCTCCTTCTGTTGTACAGCTTATTTATGGCTGGGGTCCACCAGACAGGTCTCCTGCCTTAGGAGGAGTGTGTCTTGGTTTTATTTGGGATAGCACAATCCATGCATTCCTGTAGGTATCCATAGAATGCATTTGTAAAGGATTCTGCAGTTTGGGCTGTATTTTCCACTGGCCTTGGGGCTTTGAAGGATTCTACCTCAGTTTTGAGAAGTGGGAAGTTTGCTTTTGAGAAGTTTTTGACCGTGGTTTCCTTAGCTGGGGGTGGGGACGGGATATGGATGTCCATAGTGATTAATTTATGGTCAGATCTTACCAATGAGGGGTATACCTCTGGTATGGAACATAGAGTCCCCATGTTGGTGATGATCAGGTCCAATATGTTTTCCCCTCTTGTGGGAGTGGTGACCAGTTGTTCCATAGCATTTGAGTTTATAAATTCTAGGAACTGTTGGGCTAGGGTGTTGGGGCTTGAGTAGTGCTCCCAGTCTATGTTTGGGTAGTAAAAGTCACCCAATGTAATGGTGTTTGGAGAGACCTTCATATTCCCTAGTGTCTTCAGGAAAGCCTAGTGGGGTTCTTGAGTTTGGGAGGGTGGTCTGTAGCAGGCTACAAACTGGAAGGCAGTTTTGCCCACTGTTAGTTGCACATGGATGGTCTCAGATGCTTTGGGCAGTGCCACTAGCCTGGAGGTATGGGTATCTTTGATGAATATGGATACTCACCCTTCTCTTGTGGTTCGGTCCGAGTTTTGGGGCCGAAAAACATGGTATGAGGTATAGCCTGGTAGTGCTGGGGTGCTCTCTGGAGCCTTGAACCAGGTTTCTGTTACTGCACAGATATCAATATTCTCCATACTGAGGAGAGCCTCAAGTGCGTGCATCTTGAGGTTTAGACTTCTGGCGTTGAGCAGCATTACCCTTAGTTTCTTTTTCCTTGTGTTGTCTAAGGAGGTGGGTTTGTCTTTTGAGCCTTGCCTAAAAAAGGCGCTATGGGGGTGGCAAGAGCCTTGGCCTGTATTCAAAAACCCGGGGGTGACAGGTGCAAGCCGTCCCTAGTGAAGCAATGTGGCTTGTCAAGCATGTCATCCTAGGCTGACAGACACTGGATCCCCTTTGAGTGACACCAATACTTCAGCCAATTGTTGAAATTGATCATTTTTTCTTTGTACTGTGGTATCATTCTTGGTGTGGGTAAGATGCTACACAAGGTCAGGGTCATACCGGCCTGGGCCACATGATCAGAGAGCTCCTCTATGTCTCTTTTCATGCAATCCAGGGAGGTACGTCTCAAGTCATTCACACCAGCATGGACAATGACGGAGTCATATTTGTACTTGCTTTGGAGTGACCTGAGTGCTTGTGTTATGTGGCAGATCCTGGCACCCAACAGGCAGCTTACAATGACCTTCTCCTTGTTCAGCCTGGTGAGAGGGACATCAGTGTGTCTGACAATAGAGTCACCTATTACAAGTGTATTAGGTGTGTTGTTTAGCCTTAAAGGCTGTGACTGTGTGGCACACTGACTTTGTGTACTATGTGATATGTGGGTATTGTTGTGGGGTAGCAGTTGCTTGGATGTCTGCTTTGGAGGTCTCTGTTGCTTGGGCAGATTTTTATTTAGAGCCTCCGAGTATGTTTTTGTGTGTTTATGTGTTTGGTTTGCTGTTGGGATAGGTGTATGTGAAACTGGATTTGTGGTGTGTGTGATTACCTTCTCCTCCAGACTGACCGTGCCAGTACTATGTTGAGAGAGGTCAGCCTCCAGTTTGGCTATATAGTTGCATCTCTCACATATATTTGAGCTTGTTGGGAAGAGGAGAGGGTGGTCTGTGTACATAAGGCAGTTGTAACATTGCCTCAAGATTCCCATATTCACCAGCTGGACTGGAGAGTAAACCAGAAACTGACTTTTGGACATGCCAGAATAGTATAAGGAATTACTTTTTGACTTGATCAAAAAGGACCAATAGGGAGCCAAGTACTTAAAGGGAGTATAAGAGGGTGTAGTGCTTCAGTTTATTAGTGCTTACTTATAAGACACTTATCCTAGCTACTGCTGGGTTTTAGAAGGAAAATAGAGTGCTTACTTTGAGATTTGGAACAGTTCTTAGGGAAAAAATGAAGAGCAGACTTTGTGGAGCTGGGAATAGTTTAAACCTGATTAAGCAGCGCTGCCTGATGCTGCGCTATGCGCAAAAACGTGCAAAAGAGGGTTTTAAGAGAGGGGGATCAAGGAGTTTGGAATTGACCCAAAATGGCCAATAAAACTACAGTTTCTAGGCAGTAACCACTCCCACAGGGCCAGGCAGGCTGTTCAGTGTTTACCACTGCCACTGATGAACACAGAGACTTCCCTTTAGCCCAAGCAAGCAATGGCCTCCAAGAAACTTACAAACAGTTCAGAACAGCAACCTACAGACACTGGACCCATCCCAGTTTGGTTTTGTCATAACTTATCCCCTTGACACTAGTATCCTTCAAGAGGGTCTAACACAGACAAATGACTGTTGCCAAAGCCAAGCAATAAAACTCAATGCAAGGAAGTGCATTATAGTACCTTTGGGAAAATGTCTGCCCAGGCAAACTACTCCATTGATAAGAAATCCCTAGGAGTTTACCTAGTAGTTAGAGATCTGGGAACATATGTAGAAAGTAATATGGCCTTTGACCAACACGTAGCAAAGGTAGGAGGAAAATCATTCCATATCGCCCAACTTAGAAGTAAAGGTATGGCACCCAGATTCAGTATAGTACCACTCTGCTCATACCTTATCAGACCCATCATTGAGTACAATGTCCTCTTCAATGTGCACCTGACTAGGTATATGTAACAGCTGGAACACCAACAGAGGGTTCTTTCCAGGATAATCCAGGTTATTAACACACTGCCCTATACAAATTGCCTTAGAGCCCTGTCTCAATACTTGGCCTCCACCAGGTTGTTGAGAGGCATCTGTATTTGGCATGTAAAGCATCCATAGATCCAGCCCTGATGAATCCTTTGTATATCTGCAAAATGAGCAGTACCAGAAACACTAGATCCAGGGATTTGATCTTTGCTTACAACATAAATCGAACATGCTGGCAAAACAGATATGGAACTCAAAGAATTCCCATGCTCTGGAATAGGGTCTCTATCTATGTGAAGCAAATTCCATTCCTAACCCTATTTAAATGTAATCTTGACCACTAGATGGGAAATTACAAATTCATCCCCCCTCTGGCTGCCCTCCAGGTTTCTTATAGACAAAGGCTAACAGTAAACTTTTCCTAACTAACATTGGATGGGTAGTCTTAAATTCATACCCAGATTGACCCCTATTTCTCTTACAGACATACATTCCCTCACTAATATACCCCCAATAAAACTTTTTAGCAACCTCCAAATAAACAGACCCCTCTTAACAAACATATCCCCACCAGGATGGTGTAGTGATGCAGTGGTTTGCATTGTCACCTCACAGCAAGATGTTCTCTGGTTCAATTCTTCCTGGGGAGCCTTCTATGTGGAGTCTGCATGTCCTTCCTGCACTCATGTGGGTTTCCACCCATATTACAAAGACATGTGTCTGGAGTGTTTCTTCCAGGGTCTCCATTGAAAGTTGGCTTGTTCCAAGTTGGACTTTCCCAGTAAACAAATGTTAAATAAATAAATAAATATGTTATAAGGGATGCAATTCAGTTGGGTTGCATGGCTTGACTTTTAAAGCCCTGGTGGTCATTGTCCTAGTATATACTTATGAACCTATTACTGTGACTCTGGCTCTCCAGATTATCGAGTTTGAGGTCAAGACAGTGCATTGTATTTTGCAGGACCCCTATTTGTTGGAATGCATGTCAAGTAGGTGCTGGTTAAGATGTTAGTTCTTGCTGGTGCACTTGCAGTCTACCAGCTATTTCTTTGAGTCCTTTCTGCTGTAGAATGCTAGCTTCTTTTATGGAAGAGGTATTATCTAGTACTTGCAGCAAGGCAGTAACTTTACCTTAGTCAAAATGTTGTCCTAGATTATCACTAGCCTGTATTGCAGTCATGGTTTTTGCCTTCCAGTTCCTTCGACTCATAGTAATCCTGCTTTGGGTCATCTTTATTACAAAATATGATGCTTTGCTCAGACCTAGCAGCATAGGGTAGAGATATATTACCACAAGTTTGGGCTACTGATTGTATGCATTTTCAATAGAACATGAAAAAAACACCATTAATAACTTCCCAGCTTGATGGAGACTTTCTTACAACAGGATACTCGCATGGATTCCAAATACTTCCCTTCTGTACATGGTCAATGTTTGAATCTCCAGATTCTTATAAAAATATTAAGAGTGCCATCTCAGCTACTGCATTCTTAAAGTGATAGCGAATTTGGTGCTGAAAGATGTAGCTACTGCATGGCTTCTTCAGGGCTAGGTGATGGGAATCAGGCTCTTCCTAGTGAGGTATTTTCAGAGATGCACTGAAATGCCACTATAACTGGGAAAGGCCTGCAATGTTCAATATATAAAAGTATCTTTTTTGGGTGATGGAGAGTTATTTCATCCTATCCCCCTATTCACACTTAAAGTGCTCTTCCATAACTTTACTTAAAATGAGGCAGCCTCAGATAGAACAAAATTATGATCCATATCAAATGGCAAAGGAAAGCAGATCTGGTCATAAAAAGGTAAGACAGTCTTCCTCTAATTCTGACAAATAGTGAGGAAATGTCTTTCAGTGAAAGATCTAAGAATCCAGGGAGTTTAGGCACCTAATAAAAAACATGCTGGGAATATCCCACCTAATAACAGGTGGTAGAAATACTTTCTTTAAAAAACTTTCCAAAGTATAAATTCATGAATGAAATTAGGGAAGCACAAGCTAGTTCAAGTCAAATCTTCTTTATTAAAAACACACAAACAAGTGATCCAAATAGTAGTTGAAAAAAAACAAAAGGGCCTAAATGAGACTGATGCATGGTGTCAAAACCATGGTCTCAAGCTAAATGCAAAAAAATGCCTAGTAATCCCCTTTGGAAAAAACAGAGTACCCGCAAACTACAACATAGGAGGTAATCCCCTGAAATCTGAAGAAGAAATAAGGGATCTAGGGACCCAAGTAGATAGTCAGCTTTCCTTTGATAACCATGTTGCCAAAGTGGTTAGAAAATCCTTCTATGTGACCCATCTGATAACAAAAGGGTTCGCATCAAGATCTAAGGATGTAATGGTGCCCCTCTACTCTTCCCTCATCAGACCCATTATTGAGTACAATGCACCAATTGGAATGTACCTGGCTAGACATCTCCAGCAGGTGGAGAGACCACAGAGGTACCTAACCAAGAGGATTACTGGCCTTAAACAGTTGCCCTATGCAGCACGATTGAAAAAGCTAAGACTGTTCTCTGTTGCATTCCGCTTTCTCAGAGGCGATCTCTGTCTAACGTACAGAGCCATGTCCAACCCAGAATTGTTGAACATGCTCCATCTTAGCAAAACCAAATCTACTTGAGCTACACGCTCTAGAGATATAAACCTCAACGCAACAATGAATAGAACATGCTGGAGGGATAGATTCCCTTTGCAGAGACTTCCCTTACTATGGAACAGGGTCCCGATCTACATAAGACAGAGCCCCTCACTATCACTCTTCAAGAGGAACCTTGATGAGTGGATGGGTAACAGAAAGTTCACACCGGGGATCACACCAACAGCACTACTAGATAGGGGCCAAGGGTACTAGCTGCTAGTACAAGGGTCTAGGGAACTACTAAAGGGGCGGTGAATACCGCACAATGTGGCTGGGCTAATATATGCCTTCGGGCAGATAGCTCAGTACCAACCTATAACCTATAAATGTACCATTCCATACCTGTTTAAAATTTATTTTTATTTATTTTATTTTATTTTACATTTGTTTACCGGGCTAGTCTAACTGGATACATGTCCATTTTCAGTAGAGGCCCGGGGAGAAAAGCTCCTAGGTACATACAGCTAATTAACATATTTCTATCTATGAATCACACAAATAAACACAAAAATACAAAACATAAGCATAAACAGTACTAAATTACAGGATATAATAACAATTCTAAGTAATTTATCAGTATAGGATGCAGTCTTAACTGTAGATATAGTTGATATTCCAGGATAAGAATATTTTTAAGGAGGGGGAAGATCAGAGAATAGAGTAACTATAGAGCTAGTCTGGTTTGGAGCAATGACATAGCCAGTGAGATTTGAGATATACTTTCAGATTGTTTTTGAAACTGGAGAGAGAGGGAAGTGTAGAAATATCATTTGGTAGAAGATTCCAGGCTTTCCCTACTGTATTAGAAAAAAGAGAGTCACCAGCCTTGTTGTTTATTTTGGCAGTATGTGCTAAGAGTTTATGTGAGGACCTTAGGGAATCTAGGTTTTTATAGGGAGTGATGAGTGTGGATAGAGCAGGTGTTTTGGATGGTGTGTAAAGGGTTTTGTGGGCTATAGTTAGTTGATGGAATTTAATTAGGTTATCTAGTTCAAGCCAGCCTAGCTGTTTTAAATTGTGGCAGTGATGGGTTCTAAAAGGGTTTCCTGTGGCAAATCTGGCGATGTTATTATAGGACATTTCCAGTTTGCTGTGATTGTTTTTAGAAAGTTTAGTAAAGATGGGTGAAGCATATAGAAGAGGAGATATTAGATGTGTGTGTGCTACTGTTGTACGAGCAGAGGGTAGGAGGAAAGATTTAATCCGATACAGGGAGCCTAATTTTTTATTAACAGATTTAATTGTATTGTTTATATGTATATCAAAGTTTAGTTTATTATCGATGGTGACACCTAGCAGTTTAGTGGTAGGTTCTGGGGATATAATAGTATTGTTGGTGGAAGTAACTGAGAAATCCAATGTGGGGAATTTACTAGTGGGAGAGAAAAGAAGGAGTTTAGTCTTTTTGGGGTTTAAGAGAAGGCATCTATGAGTGAACCATTTTTCTACTGTGTTGAAGACTTGTTGGGTAAGGTGTTGGAGGTCTGAAGAGGATGAGGCTGAGCATATAAGTGTGGAATCATCTGCATATTGTATACAAGAGGCTTGAGGGATGGCCAGGTGGAGGTCATTGATGAAAATGGAAAAAAGTAGAGGTCCAAGGATGGAACCTTGGGGGACACCTAGGTTGACTGGTAAGTGGGTAGAGAGGGACTTGTGCCATAGTACGGCCTGCTGTCTTTTGTCAAGGTAAGACTGGAACCACTTAATGCAGGATGTGTCAAGTGATAGGGATTTTATTATGGTGATGAGAATTTGGTGATTCACCATGTCAAAAGCTTTAGATAGGTCAATGAATAGGGCAGAAGAGAGTTTGTTTAGACTACGGTGTTTGTTGATAATATCTGTAAAGGAGAGAAGGGCAGTGGAGGTACTATGTGAAGGTCTAAAACCATGCTGACAATTAGCTAGAAGGTTGTATTGTGTTAAATGCTGAAGTAGTTGTTTATGGATGCATTTCTCCATAATCTTAGCTAGAGGTGACAGGAGGGCAATGGGTCGATAGTTGGAAAGTTCAGTAGATTGGCCACCTTTGTGGAGGGGGATAATATGGGAGATTTTCCAAATGGAGGGGATATAACTTTCAGTAATGGTTCTGTTGATTAGGATTGATATAGGATAGGCAATGGCTTTAGCGGCTAGTTGCAGAAATTCTGCAGGTAGTTGGTCTGCTGAGGGAGAGCATGGTTTCAATTTCTGAAGGAGGGTAAGTACATATGATGTAGGGACGGGTTGAAGTTGAAAGGAAGGAAAAGAGTTTGTTTTATTAGTAAGTAAAGTGAAGTTATCAGGTGAGAGCTGGCTAGCTAGTGTTTGTATAGTGTTAGTGAAAAATGTGTTAAAATCATTAGCTTTGTTACAGGAATATATATAATAGCTTATTCCGATGTATTAAACATTCTGGGATCATATTTAAGAAATATGTTGATCCTTGCAAGATAAAGAAAGAGCTTTAATGATTTTGTTTTAGGATTTTATAAATGGACAGTAGTGTCTTCTTTTTCTAGTATTTTCTGTGGGACAGTTTTATTACTGATTTAGTCTATGCAGATTTAATACTAAGTCTTTGTCAAGATAACGAAGGAATTTTACTACAACACATGTAGCAAAGGATTATGTAATACTGGTCTCCCTACTGCCCTGTAGCCTCTTCCCAGTCCATAAGATAAATTCTCCTGTAAGTTCAGGATTTGTGGAATCAAAGTTGTTAAATATGACAAAAGGTATTACCTTCAGAATTTTCTGGTAGGCCAAATATTCTTATATTGTTCCATGTTTCCCTGTTTTCAAATTTGATATTTTATTTATTAACAAGTTGTACTTTTTAGTAAAAATTCTGTATGAAAGTCTTCCTCTTCAATTCTTCCTTCAGTTTGACTGGCAGCATTTTCCATTTATTAAGTTTTTTCTATTCTGCTTTTCAATCATACTCAACATTTCAGTTTATTTTAGACTGTGGCCTGCAGAATATCTAATATGGTTTAAAAGCTACCATCTTTCAATAAAAGTTCTTGAATAGAAGATACTCTTTGTTAAAAGTCCTTTTTAATGGCTTACTCCATGAGAAGACTTTAATTGATTCATTTGTTGAAGTATCAGGGTCAAAGTTTGAAAGAAAGCTGATAGGGCAGAAACATTTCTTCCTCCTCATAATTTTTGAAGTAAAACTTTAGGGTTTACTGCCTGAAGAAAATTCAAAAACTGAAGTAGTTTTTCTTATCACTTTCCAGTCAAATTTATAATTCTCCATCAGATCTAAGAATAAAGTATGCTGTTTGGCAGCCATATTGGATCTTACAGACATGTTTTGAATATTTTTGAAATAAATAATCACGAGAGAACTTCATATAAAAGATACACAATAATAGCATGTAGGCATTAAGGCTTTATTTTTATACTGGGTATGCTTTGAATGTGAACAATATGTTGAATTGATTTAATGCAAATGTGTTTTGTGTCTATCCAAACAAATCAGAACCCTTGAAGAGGATGAAGTGTAGGCAATTATTAATTCATGATGCTCTTTACATTTGTGTATGATACCCTAAAACCACAAAAAAACTTCAGGAATAGGATAACGAAGAACACAGCAAACCTGGTATGCTTAAAATGAGATGGAATTTGTGAACTAAAATGGACTAGAATGGCTAATTTTGCATCAAATAATCTTCTTATTTCTACTTCGATGTAAAATATTTCAGAATCAGTGGACTAGCCCTTGTGGTCAGAGAGAGTCTGTCAAAATTAGTGCTTGGTTACAAACAAAAAAAAAAACAGAATGTTCTCCATCAGACTCCAGGGTGTCTTTCAATGTGAAAGCAATGCAAGTATATGCTCCTTCTGCAGCTTCAAATGAGAAGAGAGTCATCCAGTTTTATGAATTTCTACAGCACCTTCTGGATATAACACAAAAAATGTTCTTATATGTGAAAGGAATGCTAATGTTTCCTATCAAAGAGCAGCTGAAATAATGGGCGAGTTTAGTCTTGGTGCAATAAATGAAGTGACACATAAATTTACTAAAATCTTGCCAAGATAAATTGCTTGTCTGAGTAAATACTTTTCTTCTACAGCCAAACAGAATGTTTTAACAAGAGGGAGGAGCATAGGGTGACATACAAGAGTTGAGGAAGATGCACACAGGTGGATTATATCTTATGTAGAAGGGCCTCTCTGAAGAAGATTGGAGACTATAAAGTGGTGGCAGGGGAAAGTGTAGTTAGGCAGCATAGGTTGGTGGTTTGTAGGAAATCATTGGTGATCAAGAAGAAGAGGAGGAGTGTGAGGGCAGCACCAAGGATCAAATGGTGGAAATTAAAAAGGGTAATTGTGAGGTGGAGTTCAGGGAAGAGTTAAGACAGGCACTGGGTGGCAGTGAAGAGTTACCAAATAGCTGGGGAACTACAGCAGAGCTAGTAAGAGAGATGGCTAGAAAGGTGCTTGGTGTGACATTTGGAAAGAGGAAGGAGGACAAGGAGACCTGGTGGTGGAATGAGGAAGTACAGGAGAGTATACAGAGAAAGAGGTTGGCGAAGAAGAAGTGGGATTGTCAGAGAGATGAAGAAAGTAGAACAAGAGTATAAGGAGATGAGGTGCATGGCAAAGAGAGAGGTGGCGAAAGCTAAGGATAAGTTGTATGAAGAGTTGTATTAAAGGTTGGATACTAAGGAGGGAGTAAAGGACTTGTACAGATTGGCTAGACAGAGGGACCGAGCTAGTAAAGATTGTCAGCAGGTAAAGGTGATAAAGGATAATGAGGGAAACAGACTCACAAGCGAGGAGATGGAAAGTGTACTTTGAGGGGCTGATAAATGAAGAGAATGAGAGGGAGAGAAGGTTAGATGATGTGCAGCTAGTGAATCATGAAGTGCAGTGGATTAGCAAGGAGGAACTAAGGACAGCTATAAAGAGGATGAAGAAGGGAAAGGCTGTTGGTCAAGATGACATACCTGTGGAAGCATGAAGGCATTTAGGTGAAATGGCAGTGGAGTTTTTAACTAGATTATTTAATGAAATCTTGGAAAGTGAGAGGATGCCTGAGGAATGGAGAAAAAGTGTTTTGGTACCGATTTTTAAGAATAAGGGTGATGTGCAGAGCTGTAGTAACTACAGAGGGATTAAACTGATCAGTCACAGCATGAAGTTATGGGAAAGAGTAGTGGAAGCTAGGTTAAGAAGGGAGGTGATGATTAGTGATCAGCAGTATGGTTTCATGCCAGGAAAAGAGCACTACAGATGCAATGTTTGCTCTGAGAGTGTTGATGGAGAAGTACAGAGAAGGTCAAAAGCAGTTGCATTGTGTCTTTGTGGACTTAGACAAAGCATATGACAGGGTACCTAGAGAGGAGTTGTGGTATTGTATGAGGAAGTTGGGAGTGTCAAAGAAGTATATAAGAGTGGTACAGGATATGTACGAGGGTAGTGTGACATCGGTGAGGTCTGCGTTGGGAGTGACGGATGTGTTTAAGGTGGAGGTGGGATTACATCAAGGATCAGCTTAGAGCCCTTTCTTATTTGCAATGGTGATGGACAGGTTGACAGAGACGAGATCAGACAGGAGCCCCCGTGGACTATGATGTTTGCAGATGACATTGTGATCTGTAGTGAGAGTAGGGAACAGATGGAGGAGACCCTGGAGAGGTGGAGATATGTTCTAGAGAGAAGAGGAATGAAGGTCAGCAGGACTAAGACAGAATATATGTGTGTGAATGAGAGGGAGGATAGAGGAATGGTGAGGATGCAGAGAGTAGAGGTGGCAAAGCTGGATGAGTTTAAATACTTGGGATCAACAGTTCAGAGTAATGGGGAATGTGGAAGAGAGGTGACAAAGAGAGTACAGGCAGGATGGAGTGGGTGGAGAAGAGTGTCAGGAGTGGTTTGTGACAGACGAGTACCACTAAGTGAAAGGGAAGGTCTACAAGAGGGTAGTGAGACCAGCAATGTTATATGGGTTGGAGACAGTGGCATTGACAAAAAGGCAGGAGTCAGAGCTTGACATGGCAGTATTAAAGATGTTGAGATTTTCACTGGGTGTGACGAGGGTGGACAGGATTAGGAATAAGTATATTAGAGGGTCAGCCCAGGTTGAAAGGTTTGGAGACAAAGCCAGAGAGGCACGATTATGTCAGTTTGGACATGTGCTGAGGAGGGATGCTGAGTATATTGGGAAAAAGATGCTAAGGATGAAGCTACCAGGTAACAGGAAAAGAGGAAGGCCTAAGATAAGGTTTGTGGATGTGGTGAGAGACGACATGCAGGTGGTTGGTGTGACAGAGCAAGATGCAGAGGAAAGGAAGACATGGAAACAGGTGATCCGCTGTGGTGACCCCTAACGGGAGCAGCCAAAAGAAGAATAATTACTAAAAATAGATTGACTATCTACTTTGCACTAAGAGGTGAAACATCTGTAAACTGATAACACAAATAATGTTTGCAGCTAACTGCAGCTTAGGCCATCATCTTTTCATTGCAAAGCTTAAAATCAAATTAAAGAAAATTAGAAAATCCCTCAAGCCAACTAAATCTGTGCTCTAAAATATTCATTCTGAATAGGTATTTGGGATAAAGAGTAGATTTAATGAGTTAGATCTGGGAAAGGGAGTACTTGAGGATATATGGTGGCACAGTGGTGTAGCAGTTAGTATTGTCACCTCACAGCAAAAGGTTCTCCAGTTTGATTCCCAGCTGGGGTTCCTTCTATTCAGAGTCTGCATGTCCTGCCTGCATTTGAGTGGGTTTACTCTGGGTGCTTTGGTTACCTCCCACATTATAAAGACATGCATCTGGACCATTTCGCTCTGGCCCTCTCTTGAAAATGAGCTTTGTCCCAGTCAGACTTTGCCGGTAAACCGATGTCAAATAAATAGTAGATTTGGATATTGTTGAAGAGCTGAGAGCAAAAATGTTTCTCGCGGAAGTTAGATTAAGAAGGCAAAATTACTGCCTGTAAAGATTTTAAAAGTAGCCTGAGAAAGAAAGACAGCTAAAGACAATGGATACCTACATATGTTTAACTGAATATGGAGTTTGAGAGAATAACAATAAGAAATAAAATGGTATACTTAAATGGGCAGTACAAAAATGGAAGAAGATAATAGAAGCGAAAACATTTTCCATTTAAAATGATTGGTTCTCTTTAGGACAAATTGTATACAAACTTAAGAAGACATGGCAGGAGTATACAACTGTGTATCCACATTGTTTCTTTTAAATTGCCCACCAATGTAGAAGCCCAAAAGTAACCACTGAATTACAATTTGTTTATATTCAAATTCTAAAAAGGGCAATGCCAACGATTGCTTAAATTGTCAAACAATTGTCATGAGCTAGTGAGGCAGTTCTTAAGACCCTAAAGGATAGGCTCCAGCAATATGTAGTCTGAGAATTGCTGGTTGTGAAAATGGTAGAGGTGTCAGAGGTAAGATTGTCAACATCTGCTGGATAACACAGAAACCAAGAGAGTACCACCAGAACATAGCGTTTTTGATTACAAAGAAACCTTGACAGTGTAAACCATACCAATCTTCAGCACGTTTTTAGAGAAATGGAGATATACACTTTCTTTACTTCCTGAAGAATCTGTATGCAGAATAAATAGCAATAACTAGATCCAAATATGGAATAACTGATTGTTTCATATTTGGGAAAGGAGTGGAACAAAACTTTATATTATCAACTTACTTATTTAATGTATATGCTTAATATATCACACAAAATAGCTGAATCATACAGATCTCAATATCAAAATTTTCAAGTGAGACATTACCTACCTGAGATGCACACCATTCTGATCACTGTAAGTGGAAAGCTGTTGTAGAATCTGTTGGTAAATGTGAAAGCCAAAAGCGCACAATTTAGTTTGCTGGGCAGTATATTAAAAAATAAAATATCATCTCACTCCATAAATTATTTGTAGATAGAGAGGGGAAAAGTGCAGGCATTAACAGATTTTATATTCCTGAGGTCAAAGATCTCTGCAGATGGTGACGTAGCCATGAAATTTAAAGGAAATTTATTTTTGGGAGGAACGCTAAGGGAAGCTTGGATAAGATATTAAAGACCAGACATCACATTCTGAGTATTCCCAATAATAACAGATGGCAATGAAAGTTGGAGTATGGTTGAGGTCGTGCACAAAAAAAAAAAAATGAACTCTAGTGTTGGAGAAAACTTTTGTAAATTCCATAGACTGCAAGAAAATCAAATCAGTTAGTATTTAAGGAAAGAAAATCCACATTGGTTATGGGAAGGACTGATAGTAAAACTAAAACTTGAATACTTTGGCCACTTAATGGAAAGACAATATTCAGTGAAGAAGTCTGCGATACTGGGAAAGATTTATAGCAAAATGAGAAGGTGGCAAAGGTTACAATGGACATATGATATTACTAAAGTAGTGAATACGAACTTATAGGAACTTAAAGAAACAACGGCAGCCATACAGAAATGGCTTGGTATGCTAAAGTTGACGAGGTCACAAAGAGAAAGACTACTTAATGACTAAAGAGTAACAGTAGTTCTGAAACACCTCCGAATAATTTGTAACTTCATTACAGATAACCTATGTAACAACTTAAATTGTCTTGTGGATCTGACTCTCTTGTATACACAGTGTGTAAAATCATTTATATTAGTTTCATATATTTAACTATGTTACACTGTCAGATGCACTATTTATTGCAAAAGTATGTGTCAGAAGATTTGACAGATTTATCACTTCACTGTGGCTTTGATGTAATATGTTGCATGAATCATCACCTCTTGAAATTTAAAGCATGTATGGTACTGAAATTCATCACCTTGATCACGTTTATTATCTAGATATTTTCGAAGGTAAAACGGTGAGTGCTGCCTATTGATTTGAAGGACCGTTAGTGAGTTTCCAAGGTATTTCATAATATGCTGAGTAGAGAACTTCGCCCATTAATCTATACATTCAGGAAAAATCTCTCTGTGCATTGCTCATAGGAGTTACTGATTGTTATGCAACAAGATTTTATGTTACAAAGAAAGCTGTCTGATGTGTGCAACCATGGTTTAAAAAAGGAATAATAATATAATAAAGGCTCTTTACTATTCAAAAATGAGCATGCTAATTGTACAACGCAACCTTTGTGCCCTTTGTAAATCAAGCAGACACCAATAGAGAAAAGTCCATCCTCAGAAGTCCCTTTGAGCAGCTACACTTTCTGTTGGTATTTACTGGGGGACAGAGCAAAATGTTAGAAAGATCAAGTACATTACTCAAAACTAAAAAAAAAACATAAACATACCTAATTTTGATTGTATTTTTAACTGACCCTCATAAAGTCTTTGTTTTTCTTTTTTTTCTAGGGAAAAAACCCAATAAACAGCAATGGAGATTCTCTTTTCTCCATCGTTTCTCCTGTACTGCACTGATGTACTGTGAAAGTGGGGAAGTTCGATACACATGCGCAGTACATCAGCATACAAAAGACAGCACAGAAGAAGACTGAAGTGTCATTATATAAAGACATTATGTAAGAAAGGTAAGTAATTTCTTTCTTAAATAAATTCATTGTATAATAGCAATAATCTATGACTGTGTACTCCGCCCTCATAATCTAACCACACAAACTTTGGGTAAATTTTGATCAAGGCAGTAAATTTCAAGGCTCAGTTTACCAAAGCTGCTCAGAGTGTGGCATTCTTAGCCAGAGGTGTGGAGTGTGTCTTAAGAGAAATCCAAGGCATCCACTCAAATCTTCTAAAAATAAGTATAATTTAAGCCTGTATTTGCACTTTGTGAACTGTATTTTATTGAACTGCTGCTTCATTTTTACTGCTTTTTTGGTGATGTAACTGCTTCATTCTGTACTTTGTATCTTTGCTACTTCTGCCTTAAGTAGCATAGGCTAGATTCAGACTTGTTGAATCTAGACTGTTTGGTATCATTTAAGTGCTAAAACCAGCCATCTTACATTAAGAGGGCCTTACTGCACCCTTGTGGCAGAAGTGTGTAGCTCAGGACCCATCTGAGTTGGGGACTGCTGGAGTAAGGCTTTGTCTGGGGATTTCCTATTAATAGTTTGTGTTTATTAATAGTTTGTGTTTAAACTGTTTAAATTCACTTATATTTAAACCTTGCATTTGTGCATCATGCAACATGGGTTAGCAGTGTCTTGTGAATGCCTAGAAACACTTTTTCCCTAGATACCAGTTAGTGAAACTCTCCCAAGCTTCCTTCCTGCTCTTTGAGCAACTCAGCTGCGCACTTCTGTACTGCAGGCAACTCAGCAGAGCACTGAACAGCTTTGCCCCACTTTTCATCTCTAACTTATATAGAATTACATCCCCTTATTAATCCTAGAATAATAGCTGGTATAATTTGCCCTCCCACAAACTAGGAATTACCAGCTACTGTGGGCAGTCAGTTTCCCAACATTTTTCCAGGCAGCCTGATTGACATGGGCATCCTGAGGCAATGTAGCATTTGCCTCATGTAAACTGAGAACCACCTGCTCCTAAAGTAAACAAATACAGTATGTGAGAGCCGTCACTATAAAATGAAACTTGAATCAGTCCTTTCACATAACAATAAACAAGACATCAAGCAAGTTGTCAACACACACCTCTCCTCTTACACAAGATAACGTCAGGACACATAAACCCACATACGCGGAGGTACTCATCAAGAGCACAGCAAAATACCAGAATCTTCCTCAAGTGCAAGCAATCCACACATACTGGTACCTGAACAGAATCCACCAGTACACATAACAACATCCATATCAGTGTCTCAGCAATTAAGCCCCTAAGGCAAAACACCTGAAAACCAAATGTCTTGGTCATAGGTGACTCAATAGTGAGACACACACATATCCCTTTCAACAGGTTGGACAAGGAGAAGGTCACAGTCAGCTGCCTGTCAGGTGCCAGAATCCATCAAGTCACGCATGGACTCAAGCCACTCAGCAAAGGATACTGTTATGACTCTGTTATAGTACATGCTGCAGTGAATGACTTGAGACATACTTCTCTGGACTATATGAAGAGAGTTGATAAAACTCTCAGATTATGTGTTCCAGGCAGGTATGTCCCTAGACCTAAGCAGCATTCTGCCTTCACCTAGGATGATGCCACAGTACAGACAAAAATGATTGATTTCAACAACTGATTTAGTTTCTGTTGTCACTCCAGGAGGATCCAGTATCTGTCAGCCTGGGAAAGTATGGTCAACAAACCACGATGCTTTGCCAGAGATGGCCTTCACCTATCCCCTCAAGGCTTTTGGATACTGGCAAAAATGCTTGCCTCCCACATAGTGCATTTTCTTTAGGCTATGTCAAAA
Organism: Protopterus annectens; assembly: GCF_019279795.1. Taxonomy (NCBI): domain Eukaryota; kingdom Metazoa; phylum Chordata; order Ceratodontiformes; family Protopteridae; genus Protopterus; species Protopterus annectens. The sequence continues at coordinate 1,286,352,140 of NC_056726.1, read as the reverse complement.
CAACAAAACCTCCAATGTAAAAAAATTACGCTAGGGACAAACTCAAGGTCATGCTGTTGAATGCTAGGAGTCTAAACAGTAAACTGCAGTCTGTGGAGGCACTCCTCACCTTGGAAGATGTTGACATTTGTGCAGTCACTGACACTTGGTTCAAGGCTGTGGAGAGCACCCCCAGCTTTGCAGGACTAAAATGTCTTCCACACATCCAGACACCAAAATAAGCATGAAAGAACCAAAGGTAGAGGTGTATCCATTTTCATTAAATCAAAACAGTGTAAGAAACTTCTCTGTGTGGAAGATTTTCAGTCCATATATATCTAGTTAATCACTGTATATTAATCAGATCAGATAATGGTAGTAGACGTAGCGAACTTAAACTCATCCTAAGTAAAAAAAAAAATAATAAAAATATATTATTAAAATATTGTACAGCATTACTAAGTATTCGAAAGTAATCCAAGCAGGGTAGGCAGTCTGTTTCCAGTCGAAAATTCCCTGCTTGGATTACTTTTGAATACTTAGCAATTCTGTACAATATTTTAATTATATATTTTTTATTATTTTTTTGACTAAGGACGAGTTTAAGTTTGCGACTTCTACTACTATTATCTGATTAATATACAGTGATTAACTAGATATATATGGACAGAAAATCTTCCACACAGAGAAGTTTCTTACACTGTTTTGCTGTTGGACCGACTATATTTGTTTAGTGGGTTGTTGTTTAAGACTTTGCGAATACCTAGGAGATTACTTGTTTTTTCATTAAATCCAAATACACCTCAAGACTGGTGAAGCAATACATCTCTCTTGAGCTATTCCAGGTGCAAATAACTATAGGTAAAATACCCTACCACATCATAGCTAGCTACATGTCTCCTACTATGAACCAGGAAAAACACACCGTCTACCCGGACTTGCTAGAAACACTCGATACACATACCAACACCTTGGTCATGGGAGACTTTAATTAGCCATCCATTGATTGGGTGGCTTAAACGAGCACAAACACAATCACTCTGAGGTTCCTGGACTTTGTTAATTCAAATGTCCTAGAACAGTTAGTCTGCACCCTCACGAGGTGCTCAAATGTCCTACACCTAGTACTCACCAATATGGGGGGGGGGTTTCACTGCACTACCCCCAATGTGTTGCCCTCCATGGTTAAGTCCGACCATAAATCTGTCTTGTTTGAAGTAAAGATTAGACCTGACACCCCCATAAGCAATGGTATAAAAGGATTCAAAGCCCCTACTTACACAGGCAACAATGACTCCTATACAGAGAAGTAGACAAACACCCTGTATAGCCACTTAAACAAATGTATTCACTCAGCTGTACCTGACAGGACTAAAACCCGGTCCTCTCCTAAAAACAAGCCACCCTGGTAGACTGCAAGTATAAATAAGTTATTAAACAAATACTTGAAAATGGAGAACCAACACACCAAACACTTTAAAGGTAGCAAATCCCAGATGACATAGGACACAGACACTAGAATTAGCACTTTCATCCACTTTTAATATGTGAACTTCTTCAGAAAAACGAACCCAATTACCCACAGCTCCTTTAAATACTAGTTGCACAAATCACATGACATAACTTTTAAAATAACGTCATCATATTAATCCTATTAAAATCGTAAACAATATAAATAATATAAATAACTTATTTCAGTGAAAATAGTATTACTTGGTAGCCAAAGCTTATATGTTATAATCATCCCTTTTACCTCTGGGATGACAAAAAACATTTTAAATTAATAGTCTCATTGAGATCAGGTGCTCTGCCCGCTCCCAAGTAAAACTGCCAAAAGGCTTCCTTACATTCCAATATGTTATTATTGTCACCACTGAATTCCAACTTTGTTACATTATCTATAACAAAAAATTAATTTTTTTATAATTAGTACAAACCCCTGCATGTCTTGCCAAAGAGTTATTACTATCTTTCTTTCTAATGGCTAACTGATGTTCATAAATTCTATGTTTTAGGCGTCTACTCTTCTTTTCCAATGTAATAACTTGGACATGAGGAACATAAGGCAATGTAAATCACAAATTCACTGTCACACGTGAAATGATCTTTACCCCCAAATATTTTCCCTACATGTTCAAGTTTGACAAAAGATGTATTTTTTTGTGTAAACTTCAGCTTAATCCCAGTATAACTTGTCAAATAACAGGAATGGTGGTCCGACTAATGATGGTGCATCACAAATGGGAGAAGATAACAATGGTATTGTTCCTAAAAACATCAGTTCAACAAACATTGAACAGGGGAGAGACAATAACAGTACTAACAGCATCAATAAGGTTGGGACAAATAGCTTTGCATAAGTAGCTTCTTCTGGTGATATGTCTGTTTCAGGAAATAATAATGACCCTTTTATAGTGGACAAACTGGGGAACAAAAGGACACCGAAATGGTGGAATGTGACCCAAATGAAGGGGAAGGGGAGGGGGAAAGGCAAAAAGAAATGGTAGTACAAAATACAAACCAGTATTTTGGACTTGAGATTTTAAATCTAATACAATGTTATCTGATGATGTTATGTCAGTGTTAAAGAGGGGCTTTTCTTTTATACCTAATTGTAAAATGAATATTGGTGATGTCATCATTGATTTTAGATTGTATTTAAGAAAATTGAACTTGAAATACATTATGCATGATGTTTTGGAAAAGAGGGGTGGAGCTAACAGTGTCTGTCATTTTAAACCTAAAAAAGCCAGCACGTTCAATCCCCCATTACAAGCTACATTACAGGTTTTTCAGGATATGTGTGAAACTGAATTTAGAAAGTTAAAATGGAAACCTGACACATATAATTTGAACCAAGGGGAATATGAAGCTTTGATTTCTATAAGTAGAAATAGAGAACTAAGAATCATGAAGGTGGCTAAAGGTGGTAAGATTGTAGTATGAATACGATAGACTACAATAATTCCATCCATGACCTTCTACAAGAGGATGTAACTTATAAAAAAGTAGATTCAAGAGAGATCAACAAAAGCTTTTTAAGATTAGACATGACACTGTTTGATTTGTATTGTCAGGGAGAGATAGATAATGAATGTTACAATTATTTGCAAGTTAACCACCCAAAAATGGCCATATTTTTTGGTATACCCAAGGTCCAGAATAATATGGACCATCCACCATTTAGACCCATAATTTCAGCGAAAGGGTCTAAAACAGAGACCATCTCAGTATGGCTTGATTATATTCTTAATCCCATGGTGCAAAGGTCTAGATATTATTTGAGAGACTCTTGGCATCTTTTGGCGGTACTGAGGGATTTCAGTGTACCACAAGGACACTTCCATTTTGCTTCACTTGATGTTAAATCTTTATATACATCTATTGATCAAGGAATAGGTTTAGAATACCTAAGGGAATATCTTACACGTCACATAGATTTTAGTAACATTAAGATCAATACAATTTGTACATTAATGGAGTTAATATTGGATAACAACTTTTTTAGGTTTAATGACCAGTTATACAAACAAACATCTGGTGTAGTTATGGGGGCAAGGGTAGACCTGGCATTTGCCAAGATAGTAATGGCAAATTGGGAGTGTAAATTTTTAACTAGATGCCCTTTTATTAATGAGATCAAGTTATATTTTCATTATATAGACAATTTGTTTTTCATTTGGCAAGGAGAGGAAGGAAAGTTTAATGAATTTGTCAATTACTTGAATAATACGACTGAGTTTTTGTCATTCAATATTATTGGTTATGGTAGGACCATAAACTTTTTAGATGTACAATTGTCATATAATTTAAGTAATAATAGCTTCACAAGTAGAATTTTTAGAAAATCAGTTTAGCCAACCAGTATCTCCATAGGGACAGCTTGCACCCCCCTCACATGAAGATGGGAGTGGTTAAGGGACAGATCATTAGGCTTAGTCGCCTCACTTCGGATGAGGAAGTGTTCCTAGAGGAACTAAATATTTTAAGGTCTATGTTCACTTTTACGGGATACAATGAATTATGGTTGAAAAAGATTGAAGAAGAGGTACTCAAATTGAGAAGTGGAGTTGCGTCACCAATTTTAGAAAAGATTGTTGTAAATACACCCTTAGAAGGTATTCAGTCCAACACAAAGGTTATTGAATCATATGTTTGTGCTTTTCCAGTGCCAATAGTTAATGAAATGTGGCTTATTAAAAATGTAGTTTTAGAAAATTGGAAAATAATTCTGGGGAATAAAGATCTGACAAGTTATACTGGGATTAAGCCGAAGTTTACATAAAAAAAAACTACAAACATCAAAACGATGTTAGAACAGAGGCATGTACAAAACACAAGTGGGGATGGAAGACGGAAAACAAGAGGAACATTTGCCTGCAATCATTGCAAACAATGTAGGTTTATCAGTAATACATCTTTTGTCAAACTTGAACACGTAGGGAAAATATTTTGGGGTAAAGATCATTTCACGTGTGACAATGAATTTGTGATTTACATTGCCTTATGTTCCTCATGTCCAGGTTATTACATTGGAAAGATGAGTAGATGCCTAAAACGTAGAATTTATGAACATCAGTTAGTCACTAGAAAGAAAGATAGTAATAACTCTTTGGCAAGACATGCAGGGGTTTGTACTAATTATAAAAAAATTCAGTTTTTTGTTATAGATAATGTAACAAAGTTGGAATTCAATGGTGGCAATAATAACATAATGGAATGTAAGGAAGCCATTTGGTAGTTTTACTTGGGAGCAGAAAGAGCACCTGGTCTCAATGAGACTTCTTCTACTTTTTCTTCTTCTTTCGGCTGCTCCCGTTAGGGGTCGCCACAGCAGATCAACTGTTTCAATTTCTTCCTGTCCTCTGCATCTTGCTGTGTCACACCAACCACCTGCATGTCCTCTCTCACCACATCCATAAAACTTATCTTAGGCCTTCCTCTTTTCCTATCTAGCAGCTTCATCCTTAGCATCTTTTTCCCAATATACTCTGCATCCCTCCTCAGCACATGTCCAAACCAATGTAATCTTGCCTCTCTGGCTTTGTCTCCAAACCTTCCACCCTGGGCTGACCCTCTAATATACTTATTGCTAATCCTGTCCATCCTCATCACACCCAGTGCAAATCTTAACATCTTCAACTCTGCCACGTCAAGTTCTGATTCCTGCCTTTTGTCAGTGCCACTGTTTCCAACCCATATAACATAGCTGGTCCCACTACCCTCTTGTAGACCATTCCCTTTCACTCTTACTGGTACTCGTCTGTCACAAATCACTCCTGACACTCTTCTCCACCCACTCCATCCTGCCTGTACTCTCTTCTTCACCTCTCTTCCACACTCACCATTACTCTAAACTGTTGATCCCAAGTATTTAAACTCATCCACCTTCGCCACCTCTACTCCCTGCATCCTCACCATTCCGCTATCTTCCCTCTCATTTACACACATATATTCTGTCTTAGTCCTGCTGACCTTCATTCCTCTTCTCTCTAGAGCATATCTCCACCTCTCCAGGGTCTCCTTCACCTGTTCCGTACTCTCATTACAGATCACAATGTCATCTGCAAACATCATAGTCCTCGGGGACTCCTGTCTGATCTCGTCTGTCAACCTGTCCATCACCATTGCAAATAAGAAAGGGCTCAGAGCTGATCCTTGATGTAACCCCACCTCCACCTTAAATGCATCCATCACTCCCACCGCAGACCTCACTGCTGTCACACTACCCTTGTACATATCCTGTACCACTCTTACATACTTCTCTGACACTCCCGACTTCCTCATACAATATCACAACTCCTCTCTAGGCACCCTATCATATGCTTTCTCTAAATCCACAAAGACAATGCAACTCCTTCTGACCTTCTCTGTACTTCTCAATCAACACTCTCAGAGCAAACATCGCATCTGTGGTGCTCTTTCCTGACATGAAACCATACTGCTGATCACTAATCATCACCTCCGTTCTTAACCAAGCTTCCACTACTCTTTCTTATAACTTCATGCTGTGACTAATCAATGTAATCCCTCTGCAGTTACTACAGCTCTGCAAATCACCCTTATTCTTAAAAATCAGTACCAAAACACTTTTTCTCCATTCCTCAGGCATCCTTTCACTTTCCAAGATTTCATTAAATAATCTAGTTAAAAACGCCACTGCCATTTCACCTAAACACCTCCATGCTTCCACAGGTATGTCATCTGAACCAACAGCCTTTCCGTTCTTCATCCTCTTCATAGCTATCCTTACTTCCTCCTTGCTAATCCACTGCACTTCATGATTCACTATCCACACATCATCCAGACTTCTCTCCCTCTCATTCTCTTCATTCATCAGCCCCTCAAAGTACTCTTTCCATCTGCTCAACACACTTTCCTAGCTTGTGAGTATGTTTCCCTCATTATCCTTTATCACCCTTACCTGCTGCACATCTTTACTAGCTCGGTCCCTCTGTCTAGCCAATCGGTGCAGGTCCTTTTCTCCCTCCTTAGTGCCCAACCTTTTATATAACTCTTCATATGCCTTATCCTTAGCCTGCGCCACCTCTTTCTTTGCCATGCACCTCATCTCCTTATACTCTTGTCTACTTTCTTCATCTCTCTGACAATCCCACTTCTTCTTCGCCATCCTCTTTCTCTGTATACTCTCCTGTACTTCTTCATTCCACCACCAGGTCTCCTTGTCCTCCTTCCTCTTTCCAGATGTCACACCAAGCACCTTTCTAGCTATCTCTCTTACTAGCTCTGCTGTAGTTACACAAGCTATTCAGTAACTCTTCACTGCCACCCAGTGCCTACCTTAACTCTTCCCTGAACATCACCTCACAATTACCCTTTTTCAATTTCCACCATTTGATCTTTGGTGCTGCCCTCACACTCATCCTCCTCCTCTTCTTGATCTCCAATGTCATCCTACAAACCACCATCCTATGCTGCCTAACTACACTTTCCATTGCCACAACTTTACAGTCTCCAATCTACTTCAGACTGGCCCTTCTACATAAGATATAATCCACCTGTGTGCATCTTCTTCCACTCTTGTATGTCACCCTATGCTCGTCCCTCTTGTTAAAATATGTATTCATCACAGCCATGTCCATCCTTTTCACAAAATCCACTAACATCTGACCTTCTGCATTCCTTTGCTTAACACCATACCTACCCATCACTTCCTCATTCCTTCTGTTCCCTTCACCAACAATGAGAATACCTCAATGAGACTATTAATTTAAAATGTTTTTTGTCATCCCAGAAGTAAAAGGGATGATTATAATATATAGACTTTGGATACCAAGTAATACTATTTTCACTGAAATATGTTATATATTATTTATATTGTTTACGATTTTAATAGGATTGATATGATGACGTTATTTTAAAAGTTCTGTCATGTGATTTGTGTAACTAGTATTTAAAGGAGTTGTGGGTAATTGGGTTCATTTTTCTGAGGAAGTTCACGTATTAAAAGTGGATGAAAGCGCTAATTCTAGTGTCTGTTTCCTATGTCATCTGGGATTTGCTACCTTTAAAGTGTTTGGTATAAATAAGTTATATAACAAAAGAAAGAAACTAATATCTAAGTACAAGAGGGAACTTACTCAACAAAGGAAGATTACCCTCCACAGCTTAAACAAGCAAATCAGAAACCTTGTAAAGTCCTCTAAAGCTAGTTATGAGATTAAACTAGCATCCCTAGTTAAAGACAATCATAAGGCATTCTTTAGCTACATCCAAAACCTCAAAGGGAATGCCCAGCTGTATGCCATACTTATAGTGGATGGAACCACTCACACTGAACCTGAAGAAATTGCCAACCTGCTAGTTGACAGATTTTGTGATAATTTCACCCCCCCCCCCGTCCCCACCAGCCATACCCCATGTCATTCCCGACACCAGTTCTCTGCCAAGTATCTCCAAAGAACCGTTCATAGAAGCACATTCCAAGGACAAAAAATGGCCTCTCTGGGACCAGATAGCATCCCAGGCTTCTTACTAAGCAATCTAAAACAAGAACTAGCAGAACCACTTAACAGTCTCTTTAACCACTGCCTGAGCCCTGGTTTTGTGCCAGTGGAGTGGAGAACAACAACAGTAATCCCCTTACAGAAAGGGGGTCCATTGACTGACCCTGGGAACTATAGATCCATTAACCTGACCAGCCTTACCTGGATGACCATGAAAAGAATACATATACACATACAAATATTTCAAACACGGGCATTAATGCCCTTCTAGCTTGCCAATACACCAAAACAGTTGTACCCATAATAAGTATCCAGGCTGGTCTTAAAAATATCAAAACTAGTCCTTGCTTTAATGTAATTTGGTAGCCTGTTCCATGCATCACCTACACTGTCAGAGAACCAATTAGTACACTTCTCATTCCTATAGAATCTCCTACACAGGTTGTCTGATGATTCTCTAGTACTTTTTGTTAACCCCAAACATTCCCAGAGGTAGTTGTCACTAAATGCCCTATATACCTGAATAAGATCTCCTCTTAGATATCTGTAAGAGACACTGTACAAGTTCAGATATTTTAGTCTTTCATAATAACTTAAATTTTCACATCCAGGAATACTGTTGGTATATTTCTGTTGTACTCTTTCCAGTTTACTCATGCTTGTTTTCTTATAGGGTTTCCATATTGCTATTCCATACTCAAGTTTGGGTCTAATGTAACTAACAAACAACAACTTCATTATTCATCATAGACCTTATCAACCAGGACATAGGCAACTTTCAAACTCTTGACCCAGCCCAGTTTGCTTTTGTCAAGAGTAGATCTTGCTTATTAAATCTGGTTGACTTCTTTGAGAATGTCACCAAAGCCCTGGATAAGGGGAAAACATTACATACCACCTATCTTAATTTAGCCAAGGTGTTTGATACAATTCCCCACTCAGCGATCACTTAGAAACTCTCCTAGCTGTGAATTAACCCATTCATCACTAGGCGAGCAGCCAAGTGGCAAACTTATAGAAAGCACTCTGTCAAAGTTGGGGAGTCCACTTCCTCCAGTAGACCAGTTACCTGGCCTACAGAGTAGTCTCTGACTCTGACCTAATGGAAATGCTGTATATCTGCAAATCAAATGAAACAAGAGTCACTCTCTCCAGTGATCTCAACCTAGCCTTCAACATTAACAGAACATGCAGGAGAGAAGGGGTCTATATTATAATGCCGAAAATCCTTTTAAGCGAACGTGAAAACACCGGCACGTATTGCACAAAACATGATTATGTCGAAAGTACTAAGCCGCAAACTCCAGAAAGTTGAAGTGTCATGGTTGGACCATCTATCGTACAGCTCCATAAGTGTGCAATAGTTACGGACCTTAGCGTTAGGGTGCGGGTTAAGATAAGTGCATAGATAGATAATGTATGTAAGGTTTCGTGTAGGGTTAGAATTAGGGTTTTGTTAAATGTATGTGTGTGGATTATTTGTTTTGTTTTGGTATATCACTGTAGGGTAAGTGTGCAATAGTTACGGACCTTAGGGTTAGTGTGCAGGTTAAGGTAAGTGCATAGATAGTAATGTATGTAAGGTTTGGTGTAGGGTTAGAAGTAGGGTTTTGGTGCTTTACTTTAGGGTTAGAAGTAGGGTTTTGGTTAGTGCATGTATGTGGTTTATTTATTTTGTTTGGGTAGGCAGTATGTAGTGGGAGGCGGTGTTGGCCGACTATGGGGATTCGACTTTTTGTATTTCGAGATTTAGTACGTTCAGCATATTCGCGGTTTGCGCAATACATGTCAGTGTTTTCGTTTTCGCTTAAAGGGAGTTTTGTTATTATAATATATACCCAGAGAGAAGGTATGTTTCTCAGAGAGTGCCACTCCTCCAGAACTAGCTCACATGTGATGCAGAACTCCTTAATGACCCTATTTAAGTGCAACCTTGACAATTGGATGGCTAACCATAAATTCACCCTTGGGGTGGCAGCAATGGCCCTCATGGACAAAGGCAGTTAGTGCTGATCATAGAATCACTCTACAAATAATGACCATCTAACTATGGTCATTTAGAGTGTTCTGAGTTTTTTTTTACATGACTAGTCCTGTAAAGGCCCTAGGCCATTAACTTAGTAACCTCATATGAACCTATGAAATTATACACTCACACAGTGTAGATTATTGTTCATTTTTACTGCATAAATCATATAGTGCACAGATATATTGATATTGTATGATTGTCTGTGTTATGGTCTATGATATATGGGCACATCTCAGCCATTATGAGGGGGACTGCAACTATCATAAATGAAAGAAATCTTGTATTAATACATAATAGCGGTTATGTATATGCACAGGTTTATATATTGTGTAAAGCCGTTTATATTAGCTATTTAATATATTTGTAACAGCAGAGCATATGTATGTATTCACAGATGCATATCATTTTCACCCACACTCTGCAATGACGATTTGTTTTATTTTTTGTGCGTATGGTCAGTTTTAAAAACAAGTGTCTTAGACTGGAGGTTGTGGTGATGCTGTGCAGTATTTTGTTGTCTGTGACATTGTATTACTACTGACAGAATGTTTGAAGCATGCTGCTCCTGGCATTGAAAGGCATATATGTGTGCCATAGTGTGATGTTGTACATGCGCAGAGAACGGCACCCACTAGATGTTTCATGCAGCTTTCTTTGTATGGCGATGTTTCTTGATGCCACTTTTTCAAAAGAAAAATATATTGCCCAAGTAAAAGTTATCACTATGTAGATGCCATGATCTCAAAGACTCTGAAGTTTAACTGGTCAAACTTGTCCATGACTGTTGCCCATAGCTGTGCAGCCATAATGTAATCTGTATCCAATATGTTTAGTTCATGTTTTTTGTTATTTTCTTTATTAGCGATATGTCCTTAGACCAGTTATGTGCACACTTTTTCAATAAATGTACTGATATAGTAATGAAACATGTTACTTTACATAACACTTTAACTATGTAGGTTTTTTGTTTTCCTTATTTGTTTCTTGGTTGGTAGTCAGATTAAATGCTATTGTCTGAACTGTGTCATAGGCAAAATGCAAGTGTACAGGTTGATACAATAATTACAAGTCTGTATATATATATATATATATATATATATATATATATATATATATATACAGAAAACAATAAGTAAAGATTAATGCCTCTGCTTGACACATAAGACTGGAAGCAAACAATCACTAATCATAAGCCCTACACGCAGGATCATTCCAAATGCAAAGTGACCAAAATGAATCACAGTCATACAAAAATATATGCAGCAACAGAATAAAGTACAGTTGTGTAAGTTAAACTTACCATAGCAGTAGATATTTGAATGATCACTGCTGCAGGAGCCTTAGGTATATGGGTAATACTCTGCCAAGGATATAACAGCCGGCTAGCTTCCAAAGCTTCAGGGCAACTTTTGTGTGACCAAATGTCAGACAGCTCGAGCTGAGCTGAGTGAAAGACAAGCATGGCCACAAAGCCCTATGAGCTTTCTTGCCAGAAGAAAGAAGGAGTCTGATCACTGAAAGGAAAATGCTAGGAACAGCAAAAATAAATAAATGTCTACATGATGGCATAAAAAAACACACCAAAAAAACAAAGTGGATGAAGGGAGGGAGTGGCTACTGCAGCAGCGAGAATTCGAACAGCAACTGTCATGGAGAATTTATCTTACACAAGAGTACTATATCCATCATATTGATCACTACTGCAGTAGCTTGATGTATCTGAGTAGATTAACTTAGCCAACTACATTTGGGAGGTGGAAGGAAAACAGCCCTGAACCCCTGGTAAATGGTCCTTGCAAAGCTTGATCTGAACCTAGAGTTGGAATCAAGCTTATTGTGCATTGCAAAAGTAAGTACAGAGGACCAAGTTGAAGATTCTAGAATACTTCTAAAATCTAACCCATTCCAAAAAGGCATAGATAAAGCCAAAGCCCTGGTAGAGTGGGTCTTGACCCTGCCCAGAATACTTTTGCTATGGTGAATATAACAAAAGGTCTTAGACAAACATTTGGAAATAATCTGTTTTGACACAGGTTGTCCCTTCTTACCTTCAAAGGAAATGAACAATTGAGCTAAACATCTGAAAGATTTAGTTCTGTCAAGATAGTATCTGAGCTGTCTGTGGACATCCAAGGTATGGAGTATCCTTTCTCACTAATTTTTAGGTTCAGAAAAGAAAACAGGGAGATGGATAGTAAACTCAGATACCACTTCAGCACAAAAGAAGGATTAGTTCTCAAAGAAACCCTGTCCCTATGGAAAATGAGATAGGGCTGACTCACCATAAGAGCTTGCAACTCAGCCTTCTTGCAAGAGGTCAGAGCAATCAGCAAAATTGGTTTCCATGTTAAGAACCTCAAGACAGGCAGATTAACTGGTGCAAATGGAGCAAGTGTTAGCTTCTCTAACAAAAATCAACATCACAAGGATGGGCCTCTTATGCAAAATGCCTTTCGAGAACATTTTGACATGGGACTGCACTGAAAGAGAAGGATTCATCAGCAGACATGCTGAAATAGTTAATAAATGAACCCTGATAGAGGAATAAAATAGGGCATTGGATAGTAACTCACACAAATACTGTTGAACCAAAGAACAACTACCCTGAATGGTTGCTGATAATGTTGACACTAGCTAGAAAACCTTTGGCATTTGCTAATATATGATTTTTTTGTAGCAGGCTTTCTTGTTTCCATTAATTACTGCTGCATGTCCGTGGTAAACAGGTGCCTAAAATGAATTAAAAAAACTCTCATGCAGGCACTCTATTTAGGTTGACTAATATTGGAGAGTATCAAACACCCTTGTTCTTATGTGAGTAGATCCAGTCTGTGAGGAAGCATGTGGCAATTCCTTTGGTCATTTCAAAAAGAAAGTACAACCACGGTTGCCTAAGCCAGATGGGAGTCACCACAATGGTCTTGAGGAATTCCTTCTGAACATTCAAAAGCACTCTGGATATTAGTGGAAAGGATATTAAAACACACAGGAATATTCTTGTCCAAGGAAATGAAAAAGCATCTGTCTTTCAAGACTTCTTGCATGGAGTCCTGAAACAGAATCTGTTCAGTTAATTGTTCAGAGAAGAGGCAAAGAGGTCTACTTGATGAACTCCCCACAGGTGGATCAAATCATTGAACACCTCCTGCCCTAGAATGCATTTGTGAGGGTCTGCCCTGGTCCTTTTCAGCTTGTCTGCCATAAAGTTTTGCTCCGACAGAATGTAGGATGGCTTCAGCGTGAGACTGTGCTGTGATGCTATATCGCAACTTAATGACTAGTCTGCGAAGGGCATACAACCTGGTTCTCCCTTGCTTGCTAACATATCACATAACTGTGGTACTGTCTGTAACCACTTGACCAAAGATTGTTAAAAGAGTTGAATGCCTTGATTAGGGCATTCATCTCCTTGATATTTATGTGCATGCATCTGTCCCTGGTGTCCAACACACCATGCATTTTTATCCCTCCTGAAACTGTTCCCTAAGCAAAGTCCAAAGTGTCTGGTGAATGACTGCTTTGGAGCAAGGAGGGAGAACTGTTGTCTCCACCAAATGTTTTCTCTTCTGACATACCCCAGCAATGGGATTTGAAAAGTTAAATAGTGTTGATTCTAGAACCAAAGAGATTTTCAATACCATTGTATCTTTCTCATCCAGAGTCTTCCCAGGGGTAATATGAGAAACATAGATGCCACGAAACCCAACATCCTGAGGATTTTCCTCACAGTGAACAAAGTCTGAGTGGAAAACCTTAGAAATTAGAACTAGATAAAGATCTAGTTTTTTTCTGTGGAAGAAAGGAACTTTGAACTGTGATATCTAGTTGACATCCCAGGAACTTAATCCTGTGTAAAGGAATCAAGAAACACTTTTGAATATTCTCTTAGAATCACAGCTTGTGTAAGAGATCTATCACCCAAGAGAGAGAGAGAAATTACTGACACTTAGAAAAAGACTCTGCAAAGATAAGCAAGTCATTTAAATACGGAAAAATGTGAATATCCTATAGCCTGCAATGAGTGGTTACTGGAGCTACACACTTTGTGAACACTCTGGGTGCAGTGGATAGTCCAAAGGGTAAGACAGAAAACTGACAATGTGATCCAGACAAACAAAATTTTAAGAAATGCCTAAAGTGTAGATTAATAGGGATGTGATGATATGCATCTTTTAAGTCTAGTGTTGCGAGTAAACTTGAAAGATGAAGGATTGGTAACAGTTTTGAAGTGACATAATTTTGAATTTGGTCATTAACAAACAGGTTTAGGAAAGAATGATCCAGAACTGGTCTCCAAGCATTTTCTTTCTTTGACACTAGGAAGACCCTTGAATAAAAACCCTTCCCAGATGAGAAGTAGGAAGTGGTTCTATCACTTCTTGTGACAGCATGCGTTGAAGAATGGTGGAAGCAAAACAGTTTGATCTGGAGGATGAGAAATGACCTGCCGGATAGAAGGAATTTCCTCCCACTACCACATGTAAACTTGATGAATGATTTTTCAGGAGCCATTTGTCTGAAACAGTTTGTTGCCAAAGACAAAAATGGAGGTTTAGTCTTTCTGGAATAAAAAATGTGCAGGGTGGGACAGGGTCACAAGGTCTCTTGAATAATCATTCAGACTTGTTGGACTTTCCTTGGTTTGGGGAGGCTGGACACTTCTTTTTCAAACTCCCCTGACATTTCTTCTTAAACATCTGTTTACCTGTATTTTGTTGAGACTGTTTATTCTGTCTTCTGCCAAAATTGGATGAGGAGGTAGAAAATCCTTTGGAAATTTTCAAAAAGGAGGGCTGAAAAACTTAGAGATTCCCTGGATCAGCTTGCCCCCTTCATCAGACATTTTGATCACATCTGCATCTGGAAGGCCAAACACTAAATCTCTGTCCATGGGAGAATTTAAATCTCATTTTTAACATCATCTGCGAGGTTCTGAGAAGGCAACCATGTAAACCTCCTCAAAACAGTACCGGTGACTACAGCCCTGGAAGAAGTATCAACACTGTAAACAATGTGTTGTGTTATTTAAGTGTTATTTAAGGCAGATTTTTCTTCACAAGAAGAAACCGCAGATAAAACATTCATAGGTTCATAGGTGTGTACTTAGTAATGACCCTGGGGCCTTTACAAGCCTAGCCCATAGGATTACCCTGGCATTGTGCCACCTACCCTTAGTTCCTAGTGCCTCTGTCGAGTAAAGCCACTGGAGTGATCCCTGGGGTGAATTTTATATTTCCCATCCACTCATCAAGATTTCTCTTGAAGAAGGCCATTGAGGTGCTCTTCTTGACATGTATGGGAAGCATGGGCAGTCTATGGATTATGAACCTGTCCCTCCGGCATGTTCTGTTGATTGTGGTAATGAGGTTGAGGTCTCTGGAGTGTATGGTACAGAGGTATTGGGATTTCTTTAGATGTATCATTTCTAACAGAGCTGGGTCAGACATGGCTTTGTAAGTCAAGCAGACATCACCTCCAAGTACGCGATATGAGACAGAGAATAGTTGGAATTTTTTAGTCTGTCCATATAGGACAAATGCTTAAGGTTTAGGATCCTCTTTGTGAGGTGTTTTTGTGGCCTCTCCAGTTGTCGTGGGTGTTTAGTGCGGAACATGCCAAATGGAGCATTGTACTCAATGACTGGCCTAATGAGGGAAGAGTAGAAGGAGACAATGACCTCTTCCTTCCTGGATGGAAAACCCTTAGTAATGAGATGTGCCACATAGAAGGACTTTCTGACCACAGTGGCAATGTGGTGGTCAAAAGAGAGGTTGCTGTCAACCTCTGTTTCCAGATCTCTTATAATGCCTTCTTTGTTCAGTGGGCTACCATCGATGTGGTAATTCATGGGAACCGGGTTTTTCCAAAGGGGATACTGACACATTTTTTGGCATTGAGCACCAGTCGTTGGTCTCAGTGAGGCCTTTCTGTAGAATGTCAACATCGCTCGGGGAGTTAATAATAGCTCCTAACTTGCAATCATCTGCAAACTTTGTCAGCCAGAGTCTCTTCATGTTGGCCTTGACTTCAGAGAAGTAGATACCAAACAGGAGAGGACCCAAGACCGAACCCTGTGGGACTCCACTCGTGACTAGTCGGCAGTCTGACTTGGAGTCAGCTACTTTCACTCTGTGGGTTCTACCTGTGAGCCAGTTTGCAACCCACCTAATGATATAAGGGTTGATGCCTAGCTTAGTGAGTTTTTCTATGATTACTGAGTGGGGAATGGTATCAAAGGCCTTGGCCAATTCAAGATAGGCTGTATGAACCACCTTGCCTTCATCCACAGCTCTGGTGATTGACTCAAAGAAGTTGACCAAGTTGAGCAGGCATGATCTCCTCTTCACAAAACCAAACTGTGTGGGATCCAGAGTTTAGAGATTCACTGTATCCTTGTTTATTAGTTCCATGATGATGCGTTCCATAGCTTTGCATATCAGACTCGTCAGGCTAATGGGGTGATAGTTTCCAGGGTCTGTAGTCGCTCCTCCTTTGTGGAGAGGGATGACTGTAGCAGTGCATCGTTATGTAGGGACAAAGCCTGAGGTGAGGCTGTAAATGAACAGGGCACACAGGTGAGATGCCAGTTCACTCTATAGTTCATGTAGAACACAGCCAGGGATATTGTCAGGTCCCATAGAAGCTGTATTCTTGGCCTTAGACAGTGCTGTTTTAACCTGTGCAGCAGTAATACTGGGTGCCTGGCAATCTACTGGTATTGTGATGGTCCCTTAGGGGGGGTAAAGGTGGCACTGAATCTGTCGGCCAGTATATTGGCAATATGTGTTGGCTCGGTATAGGTGGTACCATTGTGTAGTAGCTCAGACCAAATCTGGGTATTGCCGTGGAGATTCCTCATACTTTCACAATTTGTCAGAACAAACTTTAACATGTGAGCCTGACAATTAAAAATTCTCAAAATCAAATTTGTAGAAGTAAGCACTTTTTCCCATAATTATCAATAATTTTCCCATCTGTATTAGAAAGAGTAGGATTGGGATTAATTAAGTGATTAGCGGCAGTGGAATAAGTCTGAATATGGACTACATCCTTGCATCTTCTTTTCAGATTCTGCATCTTGAATCTCTTCATTAAAAGAGAAATCCCTCATTCTTTTTACCAGAAACTACTTTATACGAAGAATCACTAGCCTGAATTAAATCCAAGACAGACCCAGTAAACTACTCATATCCAATGAAAATTGAGGAGGACTAGATATATGCGCGTCTTTTTGTTTCTTTTGGACAAGAAAATGGTTTAAACATGTTGGTAATGGCAGCAGAAGCTTCCCTATGGATGGATAGAGCATCGTGACACAACAGAGAAACCTTTCCTGTTCCCACTCCCAGGACTGGCAAGAGTGGCTTGCCCTTGACCACTGAGCAGACTCCAACAACCACAGAGGATGTGGCTAACCACTGGTCCATATTGGCTGTAAATGCTACACCAGAGGAATCCTGGGTAAAAGATGAGTGGTCTGAGGTACAACAAATGGTCACAGCAGAGTCATCCACCAGTGGCTGAGGAAAATTGCTAGTCTGTTGTAGTGGGAAAGGTGCTTTGCTTTTTTTTTTTTTTTTTTTTTGTGTGGCTGGAAGAGGACTGCCTGTGGGACCAGAAGTCTGTTCCATGGTCAAAAAAAAAAGCAGCATGTGTCTGTGCAGCCTATGAAAATAGTAAACTGAAAAACACTCCAAAAATAGGCTCATGTAGTGTCCCGAAATAGCACACTCTTCTCTGTCCCAGAAGGTTCCAGTGAAAGTCCAGTATTTCAATGAACAAAAGCGCTTAACCTATGTTTTTGTGTTCTGCTAATTAAGTGCATTCTTTTTGATCATTTATGAGCCTTGCCAGTTCCTTTTTTGGAGAATTTCTTCTTCTGGTACAAAGCTGAGTGTGTTATTTGGGGACACTGCGTGAGCCTACTTTTGTTGTGTTCCATGGTCAAGACAAAAATGGTGTCTCTCTCTCCCCCCTGGGGAAAACAAGCAGCAATTGCCAGTAAACACTACCAGTCCATAAAAGCTACTTTTTTGACAGAAAAAAACATTAAAAAGCACTTTAAAGTACACTGTCAGCCCCCAAAAGTAAAATAATGCTTTTAGTTACTTTGCACCATTTTTAAACTGACAGAAAAAATTAGCACTATATTTAAAAAAAATATGTTATTCTTTTAAAACACAAAACTATAAGCTTTAAAATAACTTTCCTGAAGATGAAAGTAATAAAAATATAAAAAAAATAAATAAAAAATTTAGTTTTTTTTCCCTCTAAAGGGAACCTCATCTGCCCAGCAAAGAAAGCACAAGCCAACTGTCACTCCATGAAAGCTTCAAAGCTCTGAAGGGCTTTGCACCCAAAATTGTCTTTTAGTCAGCTCAGCTCAAACTGCCTGACAGTTTGGATGCTTGG